>NW_028319057.1:97500-170000 GCF_062004578.1 Staurois parvus
ATTGTTTTTGTTTGTTTTTATGTCCTGATGATATCTGTCCTTAATTAGTGACTTACCGTGACCTTTTTCTAGAAATTTTTCATCAGAACTGAACTTCATTTTTTTTTAATGAGTACTACAATAATGGGTAAGCCTTGTAACGGGCCAACCATTGTATTTTATTTTATTTATTTATGTATATTCGCTCGATACACGTTTGGTTTTGTGTCAGACTCATCGACCCTTCAATATGGAGAGGTAAAAGAAAAAAATATTGATTTAATAAAAACACACTTTTTTTGTTTTATGAATTTTTTTTGCTTGTTTTATGCTCAATATTGAAAATTTAAAAAAAAAGTAAATTTTTATAGTTATATAATTTTTTTTGTGTAATGGCCTTTTTTATTCTCAGTATTGAAAACATTGTTTGCTCAATAACAAAAATAATAATTAAAAAAAAACAAATTAGAAAATAAAAAAATATATATATGTATATATTTCTTTGTTTTTTCCCCTTTTTATACTCAGTATTGAAAACATTTCTTGCTCAATATTAAAAATAATAATTATAATTAAAAAAAGAATATATATATATATATATATATATATATATAATTTTTTGGTTTTATGGCCTTTTTTATACTCAATACTGAAAACATTGTTTGCTTAATATTGAAAATAATAATAAAAAATGTATCCATCTATCTTTATATATATGAATATATATATATATATATATACACAGTATATATATATATATATATATATATATATATATATATATGCACACAGTATAATAATATATATATATATATATATATATATATATATAAATAAAAATATAAAATATATAAAAGTATAAAAAAGGACATAAAACAAAATAATTATATATATATATATATATATATACAGATAATTTTTTGGTTTAATGGCGTTTTTTATATTTAATATTGAAAACATTGTTTGCTCAGTTTTGGAAATAATAAAAATATATATATATATATAAAATACATTTTTTTGTTTTATGGCTTCTTTTTGCTTTTATGTTCCTTTTCAGTAATTTTTATGAAGGTGATACCCAGACAATACTTTTCTGGGTTGTTTTCTGGATTATTGGCTAAGATCCAATGAATGCCCTTTGTTCAAGGTGGCCTTTGGTGGCCATTGCTCAAAAATCAAATGGTAATTTCCTGTTCTTTGGCCGAATGTTATTATTTTGGGTCAGTTTTTTTTTTTTGCAGCAATTGATTCTTTATTAATGCTGGAAACTGAGATTAACACAACAGATTTTTTTTTATGACTTGTTCTTCCACCAAACCGATAATGATCATAATGAATGCTCAGATCTGTGTCGTCTCCGCGGACGATTGTTTAGCGTACAGATTATGTGTGAGAATAAACCATCGTCACGGAATTTACGCAGATGTCGCTTGCTAGGCTTGGCCCTGCACCAGTTCTGCTGAGTGAGACGCGTTTCATTCTAGACATGTTGGGTCTGTAGGTTGCAGATTGACGCCTCCGAATTCCACGCCGGTCGTTCGTGGTGAACGCACTGATGAGCCGAGATTGGAACGGAGCTGATAAAATATTTGAACTGTTGGCAGATGGTGAAGAGATCTCACATACATTTAACCGAATCGGCAAACGTCCTTGAAATGACCTTCAGTTTTTGAGGTGTATCCCCCAAAGGCAAGGCAGGTGAAGGGTGGAATGGGGGTGTTTGAAGGGTTGGGTGGGGTTCGCTCAACACGGCACATTTATGCGAATAAATATTTACATTAATTTGCGTCTCCTTGAATCGAACAAATCCAGTTAGAAATTCGGGGGGGTGGCGAATTCTAAACAGGAACCTTCAAATCCAAAAACAAGCTGGTGACGGCATCCCTGATATTTGCATCCTCGGAGGTCACTCTTAAGTGAGGTTCAGAAGTGGGCTTAGTCGTCTCCTTGCTTCGGATATGGTGGTTACAATGGCCACCATAGATCATCTCTTTGGGCGTTCCTGCCCTTCTCTCAACGTTCCATGAATTGAAGTAGATGGTGGCAAGGAGCACCGAGACAAATGCACTAGAAGAGCGTGGCCTACAGAAAGATGGCCACCGAAGAGGGTTACTACAAGAGCAGCTTGGGCACACAACATGATAGGTCCCCCAATGGATGGGAGGCTTTCATCTAAGACACCCCCTAACAGTTCCATAGTTGGTCTGGCTGAAAAAAGACAAAAGTCCATCCAGTTCAACCAAAAAAAAAAAAAAAAGTTATAATCCTACACCCACAGTTGATCCAGAGGAAGGCAAAAAAAAAACCCAGCAAAGCACGATCCAATCTGCTCCTGCAGGGAAACAAAATCCTTCCTGATCCCCGAGAGACAATCAGATATTCCCTGGATCAACTTTCCCTATAAATGTTATATCCAGTTATATTCTGTGTATCCAAGAAAGAATCCAGGACTTTCCTACAGCAATCCACTGAGCTGGCCACAACCAGCTCTGGAGGGAGTCTATTCCACATTCTCACAGCTCTTACTGTGAAGAAACCTTTCCGTGTTTGGAGATTACATTTCTTTTCCTCCAGATGTAAAGAGCGCCCCCTTGTCCTCTGTGATGACCTCAGGGGGAATAACTACACCGAGTTCACTATATGAACCACTGATGTATTTATACATGGAGATCATATCCCCCCTTATGTATTATACATGGAGATCATATCCCCCCTTATGTATTATACATGGTGATCATATCCCCCTTATGTATTATACATGGTGATCATATCCCCCCCCCTTATGTATTATACATGGAGATCATATCCCCCCTTATGTATTATACATGGAGATCATATCCCCCCTTATGTATTATACATGGAGATCATATCCCCCCTTATGTATTATACATGGAGATCATATCCCCCCTTATGTATTATACATGGAGATCATATCCCCCCTTATGTATTATACATGGAGATCATATCCCCCCTTATGTATTATACATGGAGATCATATCCCCCCTTATGTATTATACATGGAGATCATATCCCCCTTATGTATTATACATGGAGATCATATCCCCCCTTATGTATTATACATGGAGATCATATTCCCCCCTTATGTATTATACATGGAGATCATATCCCCCCTTATGTATTATACATGGAGATCATATCCCCCCCTTATGTATTATACATGGAGATCATATCCCCCCCTTATGTATTATACATGGAGATCATATCCCCCCTTATGTATTATACATGGAGATCATATCACCCCCTTATGTATTATACATGGAGATCATTTCCCCCCCCCCCCCTTATGTATTATACATGGAGATCATATCCCCCTTATGTATTATACATGGAGATCATATCCCCCTTATGTATTATACATGGAGATCATATCCCCCCCTTATGTATTATAAATGGAGATCATATCCCCCCTTATGTATTATATATGGAGATCATATCCCCCCTTATGAATTTATACATGGTGATCATATCCCCCCTTATGTATTATACATGGAGATCATATCCCTCCTTATGTATTATACATGGAGATCATATCCCCCCTTATGTATTATACATGGAGATCATATCCCCCCTTATGTATTATACATGGAGATCATATCCCCCCTTATGTATTATACATGGTGATCATATCCCCCCTTATGTATTATACATGGTGATCATATCCCCCCTTATGTATTATACATGGAGATCATATCCCTCCTTATGTATTATACATGGAGATCATATCCCCCCCCCCCCCTTATGTATTATACATGGAGATCATATCCCCCCTTATGTATTATACATGGAGATCATATCCCCCTTATGTATTATACATGGAGATCATATCCCCCCCTTATGTATTATACATGGAGATCATATCCCCCTTATGTATTATACATGGAGATCATATCCCCCCTTATGTATTATACATGGAGATCATATCCCCCTTATGTATTATACATGGAGATCATATCCCCCCCTTATGTATTATACATGGAGATCATATCCCCCCCCTTATGTATTATACATGGAGATCATATCCCCCCTTATGTATTATACATGGAGATCATATCCCCCCTTATGTATTATACATGGAGATCATATCCCCCCCCCCCTTATGTATTATACATGGAGATCATATCCCCCCTTATGTATTATACATGGAGATCATATCCCCCCTTAATCTCCTCTTCTCAGTAGAGAATACATTCAGTTCCTCTAATCTTTCCTCATAGCTGATCTCCTCCATGCCTCGTATCAGTTTAGTTGCCCTTCTCTGTACTTTCTCCAGTTCCCCAATGTTCTTTTTGTGTATTGGAGCCAAAAACTGAACTGCATATTCCAGATGAGGTTTTATTAATGATTTGTACCCAAGGGGGGGGGGGGTATATCTCTCTCTGGAGTCTATACCTCTCCTAATACAAGGGAGGATTTTGCTCACTGTAGAACCCGCAGCTTGGCATTGCTGCCATTATTAAGCTTGTGATCTACCAGGACTCTCAGATCCTTCTCCACCATTGACCCCCCCAGATCCTTCGCCACCATTGACCCCCCCTGATCCTTCTCCACCATTGACCCCCTTAGATCTTTCTCCACCATTGATTCCCCAGATCCTTCTCCACCATTGACCCCCCCCCCCAGTTGTACCCCCCTAGTATGTATGATGCATACTCTTAGCCCCCAAGAGAAGAACCTTACATTTATCACCATTAACCCTCATTGGCCCCATAGTCCCCCAATTACACAGAGCATTGAGGTCGGCTTGTAGGTTGGAGACATCCTGTAAGGACGTTATTCCACGACACAGCTTGGTGTCATCTGCAAAGACACCAATGGAAAGACAAGTGCATGGTCAGGATTCAGAGTCAAGTTCATCAGGAGGATGAAGACAGCAGAATAGTCTGGAGCCAAGTCAGGATCATACATGGTTGATCAGGAGAAGCAGAGTCCATAAATGAGTGGAGGCCACAACCAGTGGTCAAGCAAAAGGGGAAGTCCATGTCAGAATAAAGACAGGATACACGGGAGCAAGGAACACAAGATGCAACCCAACAATCTTCTTAAATAGGGCATCTTGTGCCAGTTCTGGAATTGGACACGAGCCGCCATGCGCCAACATGCACTTGCATGCATCTTCATTCAAACAAGCAGGACGCTGTCCTGCGTATTGGCGGACGTGCACCTTTGTGTCTTGACACACATCCACTTACCTGAATCAACTGACATTCACCCTTCGCAATCCCCGACACCTAATGAATGGCGCAGATGGAGGGTTACAATTTAAATAAATGGATGTTTGGGGCAAATGAACAGCAAAACCCGTTGCAGTGTACAGGATTCTATCATTCATCCAATCCCTGGATTGGCCAGATTTCGGTGAATGCGATGGTTGGATTTTTTTTAACCAATGCTTTTTTGATGAAGAGATCTCAGAAATGTGAGATCTCGAGGATGCATGATCTTGGGACTGCAATGTTGGTTCACTCCATTGATGATGGCAGGGATTGACAGAGAAGCATTAGTGCCGATAGACTGGTTTGCTGGTGACTGCTCCAGGAAGGGTCCAACTGGGTAGGTCTTAGTCAGGTGCATGAGGATGCCAGCAGGAACACAAGGTACACTGGTGGAGGAGTAGGTCAGCAGGTCAGGTTCAGCAGTAGGAGGTGTGATGACACATTTAGTGGATGAAGGTGGTGCAGAATCAGAATGTTAGGGAGGAACTGGTGTGGCGTAGTCAAGGTCAAGATCCAGACTGAGGTAATTCCGGGGAGGAGTCAAGTAAGATAAAAGACAACAGCATGGTCAGGATTCAGAGTCAAGGTCATCAGGAGGATGTAGACAGGAGACGTGTCTGGAGCTAAGCCAGGATCATACATGGTTGATCAGGAGAAGCAGAGTCCATAAATGAGTGGTGGATCAGGTCAGCAGGACAGGTTCAGCAGTAGGAGGTGTGATGACACTTTTAGTGGACGAAGGTGGTGCAGAATTGGAATGTTAGGGAGGAACTGGCGTGGCGTAGTCAAGGTCAAGATCCAGACTGAGGTCATTCCGGTAGGAGTCGAGTAAGATAAATACAAGAGCATGGTCAGGATTCAGAGTCAAGGTCATCAGGAGGATGAAGACAGGAGAATAGTGCTGGGATAGGGGAGCTGAGCTGAGTCATTGCTGGGATAGGGGAGCTGAGCTGAGTCATTGCTGGGATAGGGGTGCTGATCTACTAAGTCACTGCTGGGATAGGGGTGCTGATCTACTGAGTCACTGCTGGGATAGGGGTGCTGATCTACTGAGTCACTGCTGGGATAGGGGAGCTGAGCTGAGTCATTGCTGGGATAGGGGTGCTGATCTACTGAGTCACTGCTGGGATAGGGGTGCTGATCTACTGAGTCACTGCTGGGATAGGGGAACTAAGCTGCTGAGTCACTGCTGGGATAGGGGAACTAAGCTGCTGAGTCACTGCTGGGATAGGGTAGCTGAGGAGTCACTGCTGGGATAGGGGAGCTGAGCTGCTGAGTCACTGCTGGGATAGGGGTGCTGAGCTGCTGAGTCACTGCTGGGATAGGGGAGCTAAGCTGCTGAGTCACTGCTGGGATAGGGGAGCTGAGCTGAGTCATTGCTGGGATAGGGGTGCTGATCTACTGAGTCACTGCTGGGATAGGGGAGCTGAGTTGCTGAGTCACTGCTGGGATAGGAGTGCTGATCTAGAGTCACTTCTGGGATAGGGGAGCTGAGCTGCTGAGTCACTGCTGGGATAGGGGTGCTGAGCTGCTGAGTCACTGCTGGGATAGGGGAGCAGAGCTGCTGAGTCAATGCTGGGATAGGAGAGCTGAGCTGCTGAGTCAATGCTGGGATAGGGGAGCTGAGCTGCTGAGTCAATGCTGGGATAGGGGAGCTGAGCTGCTGAGTCAATGCTGGGATAGGGGAGCTGAGCTGCTGAGTCAATGCTGGGATAGGGGAGCTGAGCTGCTGAGTCAATGCTGGGATAGGGGAGCTGAGTTCTGAGTCACTGCTGGGATAGGGGAGCTGAGCTGCTGAGTCAATGCTGGGATAGGGGAGCTGAGCTGCTGAGTCAATGCTGGGATAGGGGAGCTGAGTTCTGAGTCACTGCTCGGAAGGGGGAGCTGAGCTGCTGAATCACTGCTGGGATAGGGGAGCTGAGCTGCTGAGTTACTGCTAGGATAGGGGAGCTGAGCTCTGAATCACTGCTGGGACAGGGGAGCTGATCTACTTGGTCACTGCTGGGATAGGGGAGCGGAGCTGCTGAGTTACTCCTAGAAGGGGGAATGGGGGTAGCTCCACAGCTGAAATGGAAGTGTTTTTTGCTGAAAATTTTGAAAATGAATTATTCAACAGTTCCTGCAGCTACACAGGTCAGTGAGCACTTGTTTTGAAGCGTATTTACTGCCGGTTAGGGATGTGGGGATTCCCATCTGCTGGACTAAGTTGCACTTTAAGAGTTACAATAAATCTTAATGTTAAGGTCACGATTGGGTGTCAGGGTTCTAGGAGAGGATTTTCGGTATGGGTGAATGTCTCTGAGGATGGGACTTTTGGTGCGTCATTCGCATGTATTTCGTCCAGCCGTCACAAGTGCCTCCTTTCTCTATACAGTCTTTATTTTCAGTTTCTGATTCGATTATGGAAGATTGATGCAGCCGGAAAAATGTTAATTTTACGAGCTCCCCGGCCGTGCCGACGCCGATATTACAACAACTGTGACACGAATTAAGCAGCAGTAATAAATTAAATGACACGGAGCACAGATGTACCAGCCGCACACCTGCTACCACGTTCAGGACCCCGTGCAGAAGAATATTCATTGGCCATGTGTCGGGGGACAGACCAGCTGATGTGGGCTGTGAGGTCCCGGGGGTGGGGGTGGGGTGGGAAGCCTTCCGGCTACAGCTCTACAGCACACTGTCCTCTCTTCTAAGATATCCAGACCGGAGGGGATCCATTGAATGTTACTAGATTTCTGGAAGATGTGAGAATATCGATAGATATACAGGATATGGTGATCGTATTTACTGTTTAAGCTGCTTATCTTTTGCCTTCTCTGGTTTCCCCATGTGCATCTCTATGCAAAGCAGGCAGATCATGGCAGGTGGGAGGGGCCAGCAGGATGCTGTACATAGCATCTCCTGAAAACATCCCAGCACCCTGCCTCAGTTCTCTTCTCAGGAGCTATGAGTCCTGATGCAAGCAGTGGGCTGGCTCTTGGGAGGAGTTATGCAAATATCAAAATACCTCGATTGGTGGATGTCAGTCTGGAGGAGTGGGTGTACCTAAGCAGGCTGTATTTGCATGTCCACATACAGTCAGGTCCATAAATATTGGGACATCGACACAATTCTAACATTTTTGGCTCTATACACCACCACAATGGATTTGAAATGAAACGAACAAGATGTGCTTTAACTGCAAACTGTCAGCTTTAATTTGAGGGTATTTACATCCAAATCAGGTGAACGGTGTAGGAATTGCAACAGTTTGCATATGTGCCTCCCACTTATTAAGGGACCAAAAGTAATGGGACAGAATAATAATCATAAATCAAACTTTCACTTTTTAATACTTGGTTGCAAATCCTTTGCAGTCAATGACAGCCTGAAGTGTGGAACGCATAGACATCACCAGACGCTGGGTTTCATCCCTGGTGATGCTCTGCCAGGCCTCTACTGCAACTGTCTTCAGTTCCTGCTTGTTCCTGGGGCATTTTCCCTTCGATTTTGTCTTCAGCAAGTGAAATGCACACTCAATTAGATTCAGGTCAGGTGATTGACTTGGCCATTGCATAACATTCCACTTCTTTCCCTTAAAAAACTCTTTGGTTGCTTTTGCAGTCTGCTTTGGGTCATTGTCCATCTGCACTGTGAAGCGTCCAATGAGTTGTGAAGCATTTGGCTGAATATGAGCAGATAATATTCCCGAAACACTTCAGAATTCATCCGGCTGCTTTTGTCAGCAGTCACATCATCAATAAATACAAGAGAAGCAGTTCCATTGGCAGCCATACATGCCCACGCCATGACACTACCACCACCATGATCACTGATGAGGTGGTATGCTTAGGATCATGAGCAGTTCCTTCTCCATACTCTTCTCTTCCCATCACTCTGGTACAAGTTGATGTCGGTCTCATCTGTCCATAGGATGTTGTTCCAGAACTGTGAAGGCTTTTTTAGATGTCGTTTGGCAAACTCTAATCTGGCCTTCCTGTTTTTGAGGCTCACCAATGGTTTCCATCTTGTGGTGAACCCTCTGTATTCACTCTGGTGAAGTCTTCTCTTGATTGGTGACTTTGACACACATACACCTACCTCCTGGAGAGTGTTCTTGATCTGGCTAACTGTTGTGAAGGGTGTTTTCTTCACCAGGGAAAGAATTCTTCGCTCATCCACCACAGTTGTTTTCCGTGGTCTTCCGGGTCTTTTGGTGTTGCTGAGCTCACCGGTGCGTTCCTTCTTTTTAAGAATGTTCCAAACAGTTGTTTTGGCCACGCCTGATGTTTTTGCTATCTCTCTGATGAGTTTGTTTTGTTTTTTCAGCCTAATGATGGCTTGCTTCACTGATAGTGACAGCTCTTTGGATCTCATCTTGAGAGTTGACAGCAACAGATTCCAAATGCAAATAGCACACTTGAAATGAACTCTGGACCTTTTATCTGCTCATTGTAATTGGGATAATGAGGGAATAACACACACCTGGCCATGGAACAGCTGAGAAGCCAATTGTCCCATTACTTTTGGTCCCTTAACAAGTGGGAGGCACATATGCCAACTGTTGTAATTCCTACACCGTTCACCTGATTTGGATGTAAATACCCTCAAATTAAAGCTGACAGTCTGCAGTTAAAGCACATCTTGTTCGTTTCATTTGAAATCCATTGTGGTGGTGTATAGAGCCAAAAATGTTAGAATTGTGTCAATGTCCCAATATTTATGGACCTGACTGTATGACACCGAGCCGCCATGATTGACAGAACTGAAATGCAATGAGTGAAAGGGGCGGGGCCAGGGATAGTCAGACTGGGGAGGAATGCGCTAGATGCTGCCGGATGTCCTCCAGGCAGGAAATGAGGCAGAGCTCTGACTGGCTGCAGCTTCTAATGCACATTGTGAGAAGCTCCCAGTGTGCAGTGATATCAGAGGAAGACATTTCAGTCCAGGGGAGGAGCCGGTACACCTGTGCAAGAATGAATGGGAGGAGCTGGTACACCTGTGCAAGACTGAAGGGGAGGAGCCGGTACACCTGTGCAAGACTGAAGGGGAGGAGCCGGAACACCTGTGCAAGACTGAAGGGGAGGAGCCGGAACACCTGTGCAAGACTGAAGAGGAGGAGCCGGAACACCTGTGCAAGACTGAAGGGGAGGAGCCGGAACACCTGTGCAAGACTGAAGGGGAGGAGCCGGAACACCTGTGCAAGACTGAAGGGGAGGAGCCGGAACACCTGTGCAAGACTGAAGGGGAGGAGCCGGAACACCTGTGCAAGACTGAAGGGGAGGAGCCGGAACACCTGTGCAAGACTGAAGGGGAGGAGCCATACAACTGTGCAAAACTGAAGGGGAGAAGCAAGTATAACTGTGCAAGACTGAAGGGGAGGAGCCGGTACACCTGTGCAAGAATGAAGGGGAGGAGCCGGTATACCTGTGCAAGACTGAAGGGGAGGAGCCGGAACACCTGTGCAAGACTGAAGGGGAGGAGCCGGTACATCTGTGCAAGACTGAAGGGGAGGAGTCGTACACCTGCGCAAGACTGAAGGGGAGGAGTCGGTACACCTGCGCAAGACTGAAGGGGAGGAGCTGGCACACCTGTGCAAGACTAAAGGGGAGGAGCTGGCACACCTGTGCAAGACTGAAGGGGAGGAGCCGACACACCTGTGCAAGACTGAAGGGGAGGAGCCGGTACACCTGTACAAGACTGAAGAGGAGGAGCCGGAACACCTGTGCAAGACTGGAGGGGAGGAGCCGGTACACCTGTGCAAGACTGAAGGGGAGGAGCCGGTACACCTGTGCAAGACTGAAGGGGAGGAGCCGGTACACCTGTGCAAGACTGAAGGGGAGGAGCCGGTACACCTGTGCAAGACTGAAGGGGAGGAGCCGGTACACCTGTGCAAGACTGAAGGGGAGGAGCCGGTACACCTGTGCAAGACTGAAGGGGAGGAGCCGGTACACCTGTGCAAGACTGAATGGATCTTAACAGCACCCCAACACATTTAGTAAACGCACGCATTCCTGACTGACAGAACGCATGGCACTGCAGTACCATGCGTTTTAGTACAGCACAATTTTGAAAATCACGCCTGCGCCTTTGTTCTTTATTTTTTCCCGTGCCTCGATCAGTCCTCTGAAATTGATGAACTGTCCTAAAATGAGATGCATGGGAATGCACAATCATGCATGCTGGGACACACAGGGTTTGAATCACTGTCCATGACTATTATTATACTGCAGCTCACCAATTGTTAGATGTGATTGGCTGCATTCGTTTTCTTTTTGAGACTTTCTTTCTTCTGTTTCCATTTACTGATCCGGTCAGTAGGTCTGTTGTTTTTCAGAAGCACAAGCTCTCCAGCAGAATGTATCAGTTACAGGGATGACACAACCAATTACCACCGACAGGGGCGCTTACCATGATCAGCTTTTAATTATTCCTGGTAAAACTTTATCCCAAAAGGAACAAAAACTGTAACTGATTACAACATGTGAGCTGGAATTTGGATTCAGTTTGCTAGTGTATCTAAATCTGCTACTCCCCTCCAGACTGACCATGTTGTTGTATGCTGTGCCTCCTGTGCTCCTTCATCCAGAGCGGGGGCGCTCTGATGAGAGGTGTGTTACCAGGTGAAAACAGAGGGGGGAAAAAAGTCTAAAAAAAAAAAAACGAATGCAGCCTCCACATTTAATGATTGGTGAGCTGCAGGTGTGTCCCTAGGGTTGGTGTCACCCGATGCGGTAACACTTGGTGACACCCCCTCCGACGATCCCCGCAGGATGCATCGGATCAGCGGATTGAGCATAATGGATCGGACTCCGATCCATTATGCTCCCCAATCCGCAGATCCAAACCATCCTGCGGGGATCGTCGGCTTTCTTTACAACTTACCTTTTCGTGGAGCGGGTCCGGTGTCACCCCGTATAGGTTGCATGATGACAATCCCCGCAGGATGGATGGGATCTGCGGATTGGGGAGCATAATGGTTCGGAGTCCCATTCATTATACTCAGTCTGCAGATCCGATCCATCCTGCGGGGATCATAATCATGCAACCTATACCCGGGGCGGACTCAGGAATGGACTGACCATTTGGAAACTCGGGCACTGCCCGAGGGCCCGGGGTCAGTAGGGGGCCCCATGAGATGCCCCTGGTACCTTTTTCATAGGCTTTTTTGAGTTTGGGCAAGGACACAGGGGCTCCATGATCCCCTTTTGCCCGGGGGCCCCATGAGTTGTCAGTCCGCCCCTGGGCGGACTGACAACTCATGGGACCCCCAGGCAATAGGGGATCATGGGGCCCCTGTGTTCTTGCCCACACTCAAAGTACACCCAAAAAAGTCTATGGACAAGGTACCAGGGGCATCTCATGGGGCCCCCTACTGACCCCGGGCCCTCGGGCAGTGCCCAAGTGCTCGAATGATCAGTCCGCCCCTGCACTGGACCCACTCCACGAAAAGGCAAGTTGTAAAGAAAGCCGACGATCCCCGCAGGATGGATCCGATCTGAGGATTGAGCGTAATGGATCCATCCTGCGGGGATCGTCGGCTTTCTTTACAACTTACCTTTTGGTGGAGCGGGTCCGGTGTCCCCCCGTGCGCTAGGTGTCACCTGGTGCAGATCTGATCCATCTTGCAGGGATTGTCGGCATGCGACCTATACGGGGGTGACACCGGACCCGCTCTGCGAAAAGGTAAGTTGTAAAGAAAGCCGACGATCCCCGCAGGATGGATGGGATCTGTTGATTGGGGAGCATATTGGATCGGACTCCGATCCATTCTGCTCAATCCGCAGATCGGATCCATCCTGCGGGGACTGTTGCTTTCTTTACAACTTACCTTTTTGTAGAGTGGGTCCAGTGCAGGGGCGGACTGACCATTTGGAAACTCGGGCACTGCCCGAGGGCCCGGGGTCAGTAGTGGGCCCCATGAGATGCCCCTGGTACCTTTTTCATAGGCTTTTTTGAGTTTGGGCAAGGACACAGGGGCCCCATGATCCCCTATTGCCCGGGGGCCCATGAGTTGTCAGTCCGCCCCTGGTCCGGTGTCACCCGGTGTGGCGCGCACCCCCGCACCTGCCTCGGGACACCACTGGTGAGCTGCAATATATGACATTTTTGGTTTGGGGTTTAAATATCAGGACTGGCCCTTTAAGAGCGTCGCAGTCCCTCATGATAGTCCTTCCTCGCCCTCCTTGGCTCTGTGTTAGTGAATAGGAAGCGGATTTCCTCCTCTAATGAAGCTTGTTGTGAGTCCCAGGCATGAATGTAATACAAAGCAGCATTAAGTAGTCCTGATGAAGAGGCCGATCAATAGGCGTTCTGGGGGGGGGGGGGAGGTTTTCCCTTGAAAAGCCGCACTGACCGCGGACACGAGTGCTTTGTGTTTTCAGGGTCTTTTTAAAAAGCGCAGAGAGCGCCCCCCCCCCCTCCCCCGCCCAGCCTGCCACACGCCAAGCCTAATCCCCACTCACTCCATGCTACCTACCATATGCTCCACGCCGCGGCCATTGTCTCCCCCCCGTAATATAGACATTTCCCCCCTTTAATGAACCGCCGGGGAATTCGCTCAATATAGGCCGAGCCTCAGATGTGCGCCGCCGCTGAATGAAAGGCCATTATTTTTTCCCTTTAATCTTTTTTTTTTTCTTTAATTAGATTGGAAGGTGAAAATTGTAGCATTTTAATAGGAAAAAAAAATCAACGACTCATAAAAAGCAGCCAATCGGTCAGAGGAGAAAAATAAATATTTTGTAGCATTCGCAGTACGTCAAGTCTTTATTTGTATCAAATCGCGGCCCAGCGCCCGGAGCGCGTAACGGAACGTTTGTCTGAGATAATCTGCCCGGTCCCTGAGCAACCCCGAGAAGTCCTGATCCCAGGGAAGGGAACGGAGATTGTATATCGTGTGCTTGGATAGAAATGCAAATGAGGAACTCTGGCTCCTCCCCTTCAGTCTTGCACAGGTGGACCTGCTCCTCCCCTTCAGTCTTGCACAGGTGTAGCTGCTCCTCCCCCTCGGTCTTGCACAGGTGTAGCTGCTCCTCCCCCTCGGTCTTGCACAGGTGTAGCTGCTCCTCCCCCTCGGTCTTGCACAGGTGTACCGGCTCCTCCCCTTCAGTCTTGCACAGGTGTAGCTGCTCCTCCCCTTCATTCTCGCACAGGTGTACCGGCTCCTCCCCTTCAGTCTTGCACAGGTGGACTGGCTCCTCCCCTCCAGTCTTGCACAGGTGTACTGGCTCCTCCCCTTCAGTCTCGCACAGGTGTACCAGCTCCTCCCCCTCAGTCTTGCACAGGTGTATCGGCTCCTCCCCTTCAGTCTCACACAGGTGTACTGGCTCCTCCTCCTCAGTCTCGCACAGGTATACCGGCTCCTCCCCCTCAGTCTTGCACAGGTGTGCCAGCGCCTCCCCTCAGTCTCTCACAGGTGTACTGGCTCCTCCCCATCAGACTCACACATGTGTGCCAGCTCCTCCCCCTCAGTCTCGCACAGGTGTACCAGCTCCTCCCCCCCAGTCTCGCACAGGTGTACCGGCTCCTCCCCCTCAGTCTCGCACAGGTGTGCCGGCTCCTCCCCCCCAGTCTCGCACAGGTGTGCCGGCTCCTCCCCCTCAGTCTCGCACAGGTGTGCCGGCTCCTCCCCCTCAGTCTCGCACAGGTGTGCCGGCTCCTCCCCCTCAGTCTCGCACAGGTGTGCCGGCTCCTCCCCCTCAGTCTCGCACAGGTGTGCCGGCTCCTCCCCCTCAGTCTCTCACAGGTGTGCCGGCTCCTCCCCCTCAGTCTGCGGCACGCACAATCACTCTTTCATTGGGGCAGGTCTCATTCCATGTACAGCTGGCTGGATCAGATGACGGGCTGAGCTGAGGGTTACTGAGGTAAATGACACTCTTCTATATTTATCCTGTCCCCTTACTCATGTATTTACCACCCCCCTGAGAGCATGACATCAGCTCATGTCACTCGCCCAGGAGGTCCCCGGGCCCCGAGATCACAGGTGTTGGCTGTATGATCTAATCACTGGCAATATGTGACAACCTTCACACTGCTGGAGAATCTGTTCTTACTCTGTATGTATGGACTCTGCACAGTCCCACTTCTCCTGTCCTGGATGCCGGGTGTCATTCTCTGTATCTGTCTCCATTCTGTATGTATGGACTTTGCACAGTCCCACTTCTCCTGCCCCGGATGCCGGGTGTCATTCTTGGTATCTGTCCACATTCTGTATGTATGGACTCTGCACAGTCCCACTTCTCCTGTCCCGGATGCCGGGTGTCATTCTCGGTATCTGTCCCCATTCTGTATGTATAGATTCTGCACAGTCCCACTTCTCCTGTCCCGGATGCCGGGTGTCATTCTCGGTATCTGTCCCTATTCTGTATGTATGGACTCTGCACAGTCCCACTTCTCCTGTCCCGGATGCCGGGTGTCATTCTCGGTATCTGTCCCCATTCTGTATGTATGGACTCTGCACAGTCCCACTTCTCCTGTCCTGGATGCCGGGTGTCATTCTCGGTATCTGTCCTTATTCTGTATGTCTGCACTGATAATACATTCCAGGTTCTAGAAAGCTTTGACCAATCAGCAGCCCAGGAATCATCTCTGCGGGATACATACTGTACAATGCTTTTTTCACCAGATAAAGATTTGGCCAATCATTGAGCTCTGTATCCCGTCCCTGTGCTGGGATTGGCTGGACTGTCTTTGTCTTGAGGATTCAGCACCCTTCATATAGAACTGTCTTCTTTCCTCTGAGGAAGCAGATTTAATACCGGGAGGCGTGTTGGGAAGTCTCCGCCTCCCTCGGCATGTGTCAGCTCATTGGTCGAATCTTCATTTAATATTGATATAGAAATAATCTGCCTGAGCCGATCCAGGAGATGGGAGACACTTGGAAGACTTTGTGTTTGGAAATGTTAAGAAAACTTTGTAATACAAAGTACAAAACTTTACACCGCAATGTAATACAAAGTACAAAACTTTACACCAAATGTAATACAAAGTACAAAACTTTACACCGCAATGTAATACAAAGTACAAAACTTCACACCGCAATGTAATACAAAGTACAAAACTTTACACCGCAATGGAATACAAAGTACAAAACTTTACACCGCAATGTAATACAAAGTACAAAACTTTACACCAAATGTAATACAAAGTACAAAACTTCACACCGCAATGGAATACAAAGTACAAAACTTCACACCACAATGGAATATAAAGTACAAAACTTTACACCGCAATGGAATACAAAGTACAAAACTTTACACCAAATGTAATACAAAGTACAAAACTTTACACCAAATGTAATACAAAGTACTAAAGTTCACAATGCTAAATAATACAAAGTAATAAACGTTACAATACAAAGTACAACACTTTACACACAGGGGTGGACTGACAACTCATGGGGCCCCCAGGCAATAGGGGATTATGAGGCCCCTTTGTCCTTGCCCACACTCAAAGCACACCCAAAAAAGCCTATAAAAAGTACCAGGAGCATTTTATGGGGCCCCCTACTGACCCTGGGCCCTCGGGCAGTGCCCAAGGGCTCGAATGGTCAGTCCTCCCCTGTTTACACCGCAATGTAATACAAAGTAAAAAATTATATAATACTACAGAATCTTTTGATTCTACTTCATCCAAGTGCGCCCACACGGAAGAAAAATATATTTTAAAAATATTCTTCCCAAATATATTGACATATATTTGAAATGCTACAATTTTGGTCGTATTCATTATATATACTGTATGCTGAAATGTGTTTTTTAACATATTACAAAATATATGAACACTATTTTGAAAAAGATATATTTTTTTAAATATATTCTTCAGATTTTTTTTTTTAACATATCAAAAAGTCATTTTAACATATATCTGTAAATGCGTTCCAAAAAATGTAGATTAAATGTATTATTAAAGACATGCAGTATTTTTGAAAATGTATTTTTTTAAATATTTTTCATAAATTTTGTAATATATAAAACAACACCTTTCAACATGATATATATATCTGTTTCCTCTTCTCTTGTACCAAATTGTATTGTAAGGCTACGTTCACACTAGCCTTGTGTGCAGGCGGCAGAGAGGCGTTTGGTAAGCTTCCCAAACGCCTCTGCCAATTCTGCACATTACAGCACATGGTGCTGTTCTAACGGGAGCGTTTGCGTCGCGGCAAAACGGACGCCTCTGGACGAGTCAGGAGGCTTTGAAGCCTCCTATTCTTGTCTATGGTGCCGCTCCGCAAACGCCCGGCCGGCGTTTGCGGTGCGGTTGCGACGCGGTTGCGGGGCGTTTGCGCAGCGGTAACACCACTCAAACTGCATTATAGGCGTTTGTGGGGCGTTATTAACGCTCGGCAAACGCCTAGCAACCGCCGCTAAACCGCGCATGCGGCGTTTGCGGAGCGTTTGCCGAGCGTTAATAACGCTCTGCAAACGCTGGACCAACGCTTGCCAAACGCTATAGGGGCGTTTGGCAAGCGTTGGCAAAACAGCCTAGTGTGAACGAGCCCTTACTGTCATGTCTGCCTTCATGTTGTAAAGTGCTGAGCAAACTGTTGGCGCCATATAAATCCTGTATAATATAATCATTGTATATATATATATCTGTATAATATAATCATTGTATATATATAAATCCTGTATAATATAATCATTGTATATATATATATCTGTATAATATAATCATTGTATATATATATATCCTGTATAATATAATCATTGTGTATATATATATCTGTATAATATAATCATTGTATATATATAAATCCTGTATAATATAATCATTGTATATATATATCTGTATAATATAATCATTGTATATATATATCTGTATAATATAATCATTGTATATATATATCTGTATAATATAATCATTGTATATATATCTGTATAATATAATCATTGTATATATATATCTGTATAATATAATCATTGTATATATATATCTGTATAATATAATCATTGTATATATATCTGTATAATATAATCATTGTATATATATATCTGTATAATATAATCATTGTATATATATATATCTGTATAATATAATCATTGTATATATATAAATCCTGTATAATATAATCATTGTATATATATATCTGTATAATATAATCATTGTATATATATAAATCCTGTATAATATAATCATTGTATATATATATCTGTATAATATAATCATTGTATATATATATATCTGTATAATATAATCATTGTATATATATATATCCTGTATAATATAATCATTGTATATATATATCTGTATAATATAATCATTGTATATATATATCTGTATAATATAATCATTGTATATATATAAATCCTGTATAATATAATCATTGTATATATATATCTGTATAATATAATCATTGTATATATATATATCTGTATAATATAATCATTGTATATATAATATATATATATCTGTATAATTGAAATATATGGAATACGGACAAAATTGTAGTATTTCAAATATATGTCAATATATTTGGGAGGAATATATTTAAAATGTGAACAGAAATACAATCTGATCATTTTCTGTGTTGTTTTTGTATGATGGGTTTCTTGTCCCGTGTCACATGTGCGGTGAGGAAGGGCCGCGGCTCCTCGACATGCTACATGTTCACGCCTGGTGTGACCCCGTGATTGCCATACTACCTTGCCGCCATGGCATGCAGTGACCGTGGTTGCAGTGCGGTTATGGCACAGCCTGGTTGAGCTGCATTAGTTGCGCCGCCAAAGCATCCTGTTGTTTAGGTGTTTGCTGTCACGACTTTGTGGCCCCAGCTGTATGTGGCTGTTTTTTAGTGTTTAGGCAGGGGGGCAGTAAAACCATAGCTCAACCTCCCGGTTTTACTGACCCCCCCAGCCACATGTGCGAACAAAGCCTTAGGGCTCCTTTAAAGTGCTTTGAAGTTTTGAACACCATTGACACCCATGTCTGTTACAGTAACTTCTTCGCACCGGCGCCTCCCGGCCCTTTAAGAGTTTCAGAAGCCGGGAGGTGGGGCGGGGTGTTAAGGGTCATGTGACCGCCGTCATTCGCTGTCACGGCAGTCACATGATCGGAAAAGGTCTCGATCGAAAGGGGAGATCGGGACCTTTCTGTGAGTCACGGACACGTGTGCTGGGAGCGTGCAGCAGATATGTATTTTCTAATTGCGCGCAAATATGCGGCCGCTCGGCGTCACGGCCCAGACCCCGAGAGGCCTCATATTTACGTGCGCTCAGAGTCAAGGGGTTAAGTCATTTATTTGGATGCACTTTGCGTGCGCTTTTTTATGCGTTTGCATAATGTTAGGGCTCATTCACACGTGAGGTTGAGGGGCGGTAAAACCCTACCGTTGAGCCACACTTTTACTGCAGGAGACGATCTGAGACTGCAGACATAGTACAGGAAATGGTCAGAGACTGCAGACATGATACAGGAGATGGTCAGAGACTGCATACATGGTACAGGAGATGGTCAGAGACTGCATACATGGTACAGGAGATGGTCAGAGACTGCATACATGGTACAGGAGATGGTCAGAGACTGCATACATGGTACAGGAGATGGTCAGAGACTGCAGACATGGTACAGGAGATGGTCAGAGACTGCAGACATGGTACAGGAGACGGTCAGAGACTGCATACATGGTACAGGAGATGGTCAGAGACTGCAGACATGGTACAGGAGATGGTCAGAGACTGCATACATGGTACAGGAGATGGTCAGAGACTGCAGACATGGTACAGGAGACGGTCAGAGACTGCATACATGGTACAGGAGACGGTCAGAGACTGCAGACATGGTACAGGAGACGGTCAGAGACTGCAGACATGGTACAGGAGACGGTCAGAGACTGCAGACATGGTACAGGAGACGGTCAGAGACTGCAGACATACTACAGGAGACTGTCAGAGACTGCAGACATAGTACAGGAAATGGTCAGAGACTGCAGACATGATACAGAAGACGGTCAGAGACTGCATACATGGTACAGGAGATGGTCAGAGACTGCAGACATGGTACAGGAGATGGTCAGAGACTGCATACATGGTACAGGAGATGGTCAGAGACTGCAGACATGGTACAGGAGACGGTCAGAGACTGCATACATGGTACAGGAGACGGTCAGAGACTGCAGACATGGTACAGGAGACGGTCAGAGACTGCAGACATGGTACAGGAGACGGTCAGAGACTGCAGACATGGTACAGGAGATGGTCAGAGACTGCAGACATACTACAGGAGACTGTCAGAGACTGCAGACATAGTACAGGAGACGGTCAGAGACTGCAGATGTGGTACAGGAGATGGTCAGAGACTGCAGACATGGTACAGGAGATGGTCAGAGACTGCAGACATAGTACAGGAGACGGTCAGAGACTGCAGACATACTACAGGAGATGGTCAGAGACTGCAGATGTGGTACAGGAGATGGTCAGAGACTGCAGACATGATACAGAAGATGGTCAGAGACTGCAGACATACTACAGGAGACGGTCAGAGACTGCAGACATGATACAGGAGATGGTCAGAGACTGCAGACATACTACAGGAGACGGTCAGAGACTGCAGACATGATACAGGAGATGGTCAGAGACTGCAGACATAGTACAGGAGATGGTCAGAGACTGCAGACATAGTACAGGAGATGGTCAGAGACTGCAGACATAATACAGGAGACGGTCAGAGACTGCAGACATGGTACAGGAGACGGTCAGAGACTGCAGACATACTACAGGAGACGGTCAGAGACTGCAGACATAGTACAGGAGACGGTCAGAGACTGCAGACATAGTACAGGAGATGGTCAGAGACTGCAGACATAGTACAGGAGATGGTCAGAGACTGCCTTGTTTGCCCCGCAGTAGCCACGCCCCTGGATCAGTGTATAGTTGTATGTTCCCCACATGGCTGTCATGGAACCTCCCTGTTATGTTGACGCCAAACATGATAACTGGTGAAGGATTCCTAGAAAGAGTCGTTCATATTCCCAGGAATGTCCTTCTTGTCCTCCATGAACTCACGTTTGACTTTCATGTTTCTGATTTGCAGGGTGTTCGGTGCGGCCATAGTGCTCACCTCCAGTCTCAACATGTTAATCCCGTCTGCGGCCAGAGTGCATTATGGGTGTGTGATCTTCGTCCGGATCCTGCAAGGGCTGGTAGAGGTACTGAGGATCACTTCTATTATAACCACATTGAATACAGTTCATGCAGCCTGTTCATTCTGACTCTATTACTAATTCATGCAGCCTGTTCATTCTGACTCTATTACTAATTCATGCAGCCTGTTCATTCTGACTCTATTACTAGTTCATGCAGCCTGTTCATTCTGACTCTATTACTAATTCATGCAGCCTGTTCATTCTGACTCTATTACTAGTTCATGCAGCCTGTTCATTCTGACTCTATTACTAGTTCATGCAGCCTGTTCATTCTGACTCTATTACTAGTTCATGCAGCCTGTTCATTCTGACTCTATTACTAGTTCATGCAGCCTGTTCATTCTGACTCTATTACTAGTTCATGCAGCCTGTTCATTCTGACTCTATTACTAGTTCATGCAGCCTGTTCATTCTGACTCTATTACTAGTTCATGCAGCCTGTTCATTCTGACTCTGTTACTAGTTTATGCAGCCTGTTCATTCTGACTCTTTTACTAGTTTATGCAGCCTGTTCGTTCTGACTCTATTACTAGTTCATGCAGCCTGTTCATTCGGACTCTTACTAGTTCATACAGCCTGTTCATTCTGACTCTATTACTAGTTCATGCAGCCTGTTCATTCTGACTCTATTACTAGTTTATGCAGCCTGTTCGTTCTGACTCTATTACTAGTTCATGCAGCCTGTTCATTCGGACTCTTACTAGTTCATGCAGCCTGTTCATTCTGACTCTATTACTGTGCAAAAAAACCCCAAAAGCACTAAAATAGCAAAATTCTGTTTCTCTGAGTCATCTATGTACTGACACACACAGCGGGAGGGAGAGGAGAAGAAGTCTGCATTCAGCTGCTGGAGAGAGAGCCATACAGGCAGGGGCGGACTGACAACTCATGGGGCCCCCGGGCAATAAGGGATCATGGGGCCCCTGTGTCCTTGCCCAAACTCAAAAAAGCCTATGAAAAAGGTACCAGGGGCATCTTATGGGGCCCCCTACTGACCCCGGGCCCTCGGGCAGTGCCCAAGTTTCCGAATGGTCAGTCGGCCCCTGGATACAGGGGATCGGTTCCAGTAGTTTCCCCACCCCCCCTCCCACCAATGCGAATCAAATGCGGGCAGGAAGGGTGATCGGCCCACATTTGATTCACCCAGCCGCTTTGGCCTCCCCCTGCTCTATAGGAGGACTGGTGGACCCTTCTTATCCACGGCCCTGGGAACAATCATAGGGAAGAATGAATACAGGATGCAGAAGACAGTTCATGCAGCCTGTTCATTCTGACTCTATTACTGTGCAACAAAACCCACTAAAATAGCAAAGTTATCTATATGCTGACACACATTCCTGGATATAATTCCAAGGAAGGGTTGTGTGTTCATCCTCTTACAGCTATTTTAAGAATGTTGTAGGGCAGCACAGTGGCTGAGTGGTCAGCACTTCCACCTGGAAGTACTCAGGTTGTTGGTTTGAATCCCAACCACGGCACCACCTACCTGGAGTTTGCATGTTCTCCCTGTGCCTGCGTGGGTTTCCTCCCACACTCCAAAGACATGCTGGTAGGTAAATTGGCCCTAGTATGTGTATGTATGAAGGTGAGTTAGGGACAGGGGCAGACTGACAACTCATGGGGCCCCCGGGCAACAGGGGATCATGGGGCCCCTGTGTCCATGCCCAAACTCAAAAGAGCCTATGAAAAAGGTACCAGGGGCCCCCTACTGACCCCAGGCCCTTGGGCACTGCCCGAGTTTCCAAATGGTCAGTCCGCCCCTGATTGGGGACCTTAGATTGTACGCTCCTCGGGGGCGGGGACTGATGTGAATGTACAATATATGTATGTAAAGTGCTGAGTACATTGATGATGCTATAAAAGTACCTGAAATAAATAAAAAATATATTTTCAACGCTGGAATGTCTGATGTTGAAACATTGCCAATCCTGCATGATACAAAAAATACAACGGAATGCTCTTTTTTTTTTTTTACATTTTTTTCTTTTTTATAACTTTAGGGTGTCACCTACCCGGCATGCCACGGAATATGGAGCAAGTGGGCGCCGCCATTAGAGAGGAGCAGGCTGGCGACCACCTCCTTCTGCGGTAAAGATTCAGTCTCACCAATGTTTTGTCTCCCCGGTGCGGGAAACCTTCGCCACTGACCAGTTTCCCTTCTCTCAGGGTCCTACGCGGGAGCCGTGATCGCCATGCCTTTAGCCGGGATCCTCGTGCAATACACCGGCTGGTCATCGGTATTCTATGTATACGGTAAGATCATCGTTTCTCTGTCTCGGCTTTCCCTGCGGCTCGCACTGATCGCGACGAGCCGCGCTCCTCCTGCTGGGTTCTACCTGCAGCTTACATGAAAGATAATGCAGCAGGAGAAGTGAGACTTCCCTGATTGAAGCGATAGTAGCTGCAGTTCTATATCTCTTGGTTAGACACGAGGTTACAGCAAGAAGTGCACCTTACAGACCAGGGGCGGACTGACCATTCGAGCACTCTGGCACTGCCCGAGGGCCCGGGGTCAGTAGGGGGCCCCATGAAATGCCCCTAGTAACTTTTATAGGCTTTTTTGGGTGTGCTTTGAGTGTGGGTGAGGACACAGGGGCCCCATGATCCTCTATTTCCCAGGGGCCCCATGAGTTGTCAGTCCGCCCCTGTAAAGGACGGTTTAATACTGTAATTGTCTGATACAATTATATTACTAAAAAAAAATCATGACTTTAACCCCTTGGCGCCGACGTCAAGCAAACAGGGGCGGACTGACCATTCGAGCACTCGGGCAGTGCCTGAGGGCCCGGGGTCAGTAGGGGGCCCCATGAGATGCCCCTGATACCTTTCACTGGCTTTTTCATAGGCTTTTTTAGGTGTGGGCGAGGACACAGGGCCCCCATGATCCCCTATTGCCCCCTAAGGGCCCCTGTTTCCTTGTCCAAACTCAAAAAAGCCTATGAAAAAGGTACCAGGGGCATCTCATGGGGCCCCCTACTGATCCTGGGCCCTCGGGCAGTGCCTGAGTTTCCAAATGGTCAGTCCGCCCCTGCACGCAAAATATGCGGCCTCACAGAACCGGGCCTTTTTTCTGTGGGGCCGCCTTTTTCGTGTACCTGTGTTTTGTGCTGGGAGCCCGCTGCCCAGCGCGCTCCCAGCACAAATATCGGGGCGTCACTGAGAGCCCCGATTCCAGTTCCAACGATAGGGACGTGGGATTCCCCATTCCGAGTCACATGACCACTGTGATAGCCTCTGATTGGCTATCACCTTGATCAGTCACTGTGAAGCCCGCCCCCCCCCCCCTTGTTTTTTTTTTCCCTCTGAATGGAGGTATAGAGCAGCGTTTTTCAACCACTGTGCCGCGGCACACTAGTGTGCCGTGAGATATTGTCTGGTGTGCCGTGGGAAAAATTCCAATTTCATCTGTAACATGTGGCTTCGGCTCACAAATAGACCAATCATTAGAATCTAATGATTCAGTGGTCGGCAAGCCGCGGCTCGCGAGCCACATGCGGCTCTTTACCCAGTCTAATGCGGCTCTTCTGTGTGCCGGGCGCCTGCTCCCCTCCCTCCTCTCGGTCGGCCGCTCCCCTGCCTCCTCTCGGTTGGCAGCCCCAAAAGTCCGCGCGGACCTTTTAATCCGGCTTGCGGATGTGGCTGTCAGGATGTGTGTAGGCGGGGCAGCGTGCCGAACGTGAGGGGAGGGGAGCTAGGCTCCTCTCACAGTCCGCCCTGAAGACCCGAACGGCGCGGGAAGACAGCGAGAGGAACGCAAAAGGTAAGTGAATTGACACGGGGGACTTGGCTTACTAGAAGGGGGGGGGGGGAATAGTACTGTGGGGGATGAAATACTATATGAGGGATGAATTACTTTATGAGGGATGAAATACTATATGGGGGGATGAAATACTATATGGGGGATGAATTACTATATCAGGGATGAATTACTATATGAGGGATGAAATACTATATGGGGGGATGAAATACTATATGGGGGGATGAAATACTATATGGGGGGATGAATTACTATATGAGGGATGAAATACTATATGGGGGGATGAAATACTATATGAGGGATGAAATACTATATGGGGGATGAATTACTATATGAGGGATGAATTACTGTATGAGGGATGAAATACTATATGGGGGGATGAAATACTATATGAGGGATGAAATACTATATGAGGGGATGAAATACTATATGGGGGGATGAAATACTATATGGGGGATGAAATACTATATGAGGGATGAAATACTATATGAGGGATGAAATACTATATGAGGGATGAATTACTATATGAGGGATGAAATACTATATGGGGGGATGAAATACTATATGGGGGGATGAAATACTATATGAGGGATGAATTACTATATGAGGGATGAAATACTATATGGGGGGATGAAATACTATATGGGGGGATGAAATACTATATGAGGGATGAATTACTATATGGGGGGATGAAATACTATATGAGGGATGAATTACTATATGAGGGATGAAATACTATATGAGGGATGAAATACTATATGGGGGGATGAAATACTATATGAGGGATGAAATACTATATGGGGGGATGAAATACTATATGAGGGATGAAATACTATATGAGGGATGAATTACTATATGGGGGATGAAATACTATATGAGGGATGAAATACTATATGGGGGATGAAATACTATATGGGGGATGAAATACTATACGGGGGATGAAATACTATACGGGGGATGAAATACTATACGAGGGATGAAATACTATACGGGGGATGAATTGCTATGGGGGATGAATTACTATATGGGGGATGAATTACTATGGGGGATGAATTACTATATGGAGGATGAATTACTATATGGGGGATGAATTACTATATGGGGGATGAATTACTATGGGGGATGAATTACTATGGGGGATGAATTACACTATGGGGGATGAATTACACTATGGGGGATGAATTACTATATGGGGGATGAATTACTATGGGGGATGAATTACTATATGGGGGATGAATTACTATATGGGGGATTAATTACTATGGGGGATGAATTACTATATGGGGGATTAATTACTATGGGGGATGAATTACTATGGGGGATGAATTACTATATGGGGGATTAATTACTATGGGGGATGAATTACTATGGGGGATGAATTACTATATGGAGGATGAATTACTATGGGGGATGAATTACTATATGGGGGATTAATTACTATGGGGGATGAATTACTATATGGGGGATTAATTACTATGCTTACTATGGGGGAATATTACTATACTTACTATGGATGACACATACACATCATTCATCTACTCTTGGTCCGGCCCCCGGGTCCAATTATAAAATACTTTATTATTTCATAATAAAGTAATTATAAAATAATTTCTTTGTGTTTGATTCCTATTCAAGAGAATTACTTTATATATAGTCAATATAGGCACAGAGGTAAATTTTTTTAACATTTTCTAATGGTGGTGTGCCTCGTGATTTTTTTCATGAAAAAAGTGTGCCTTTGCACAAAAAAGGTTGAAAAACACTGGTATAGAGGATAGAAAAAAACAACTGTTTGTAAAAAAAAAAAAAAAAAAGATATATAAATATTAGTCCTCTGGATGTTTTTACAGCGGCTGTTTTTGGCTTTTGACGTTTTTTGGCATTTTTTTCTCCAGCCAGTAAACCCCCCCCCCCCCCCCCGCATGTTATCCTATGTGTCCATACACACACAGACTGGAATCAACGACTTTTGGCTGGAAAAAACCCAGGACTAGCGAGCTTCTAGAGGAGTTTTTGGCTCCATGCGCACTGGGGGGGAGGGGCATTTTGATGACGCTGGTAACGTTAGCTGTGTAAAATCAAGTTAAAAATGTGAGCTTTTCAGCGTTTTTGCATTAGCGTTTAGCGGAGTTTTGCCACGTTTAGCAGCGTTTTCCTGCGTTTTTACATGTTTGCAGTTTTTATCCTTTTTTTTTACTGAAAAAAAATTTTTGTTTGGTCAAATAAATAATTTTTTTGGTCAAAAAAAGTCCACAAACGCCGGTTTGCGGCATTTTACTGCGTTTTGCTGCGTTTTCCGCGTTTTTCCACGTTTACATTTTGTATCATTTGTTTTTACTAGAAAAAAATTTTTTTGGTCAAATAAATTTTTTTTTGGTCAAAAAAAGTCCAAAAACGCCGGTTTGTAGCATTTTACTGCATTTTGCCACGTTTTTCTGCGTTTTGCTGCGTTCGCATTTTTTATCGTTTTTTTTACTAAAAAAAAAATATTTTTTTGGTCAAATAAATTATTTTTTTGGTCAAAAAAGTCCAAAAACGCCGGTTTGCAGTGTTTTACTGCGTTTTGCCGCGCTTTGCCGCATTTTCATTTTTTATCATTTTTTTTTTTACTAAAAAAAAAATATTTTTTTGGTCAAATAAATTATTTTTTTGGTCAAAAAAATTCCAAAAACGCCGGTTTGCGGCATTTTACTGCGTTTTGCTGCGTTTTCCGTGTTTGCATTTTTTAGCATTTTTTTACTAAAAAAAAAATATTTTTTTGGTCAAATAAATTATTTTTTTGGTCAAAAAAGTCCAAAAATGCGTTTTTTTCCGTGTTTACATTTTTTATCATGTTTACTAGCTGTAGAAAAAAAGTCAAACGCCAAAAACAGCCGCTGTAAAAACGTCCCGTGTGCGTGAGGACTTTTAGCTGTAAAAACGCTGAAAAACGCAGCAAAATGCGGTAAATCACTGTGTTTTTGGACTTTTTTGACCAAAAAAAAAATTTTTTTTGGTCAAAAAAAGTTAAAAACGCAAACGCTAATACAAAAATGAGTAAAAAAATGCTGAAAAACTTTTTTTTTTTAACGTGAATTAACACAGCTAAGGTTGCAGGCGTTATCAAACCCCCCCCCCCCTCTCAGTGTGTATGGAGGCTAAAAAAATAAAATAAAAAATAAAGAAAAAAATACCTAGATCAAAGTTTGATCTAGTTCAGTGCCAGGGTTAGCGTTTGGGTCAAGGTCAGGATTTTTTTTTTTTTTAAATCGGTATCAGTGTCGGTGTGTTTTAAGTAAAAAAAAAAACAATAAAAAAAAATGCGCACTATTGTTTCTGCGCTGTACAATGGGTACAAATAACATCCACATATAGGGTATCGCTGCGATCGTCAAGAGCCGGAGAATTTATTTTGGGTTGTTCTTTGGTGGTAGGTCATGGTAGTAACAAGAAACATACAGCTATATTAAAAAAAAAAAAAAAAAAAGTTTTTTTTTTTTTTTTTTTTTTTTACTATTTTGGTCCAGTTTTCCTTTAACCTCTTGCCGACCGCGCATAGCCGAATGACGGCTTCACCGCTGCCGGCCAGTTCTGAGTGGACGTCATATGACGTCCTCCCAGAACGCGCTATCCTGCGTGCCCCAGGGGGCGCGCACCCGGCGATCTCCGTGATCAGCTGTGTCCTACGGACACAGCTGATCGCGTGATGTGGTAAAAGGCCAATCACAGCAGCCTTTTAGCACGTGATCAGCGGTGTCCAATGACACGCTGATCACAGGGAAATGCAAGTGCCGGTTCTCGGCTGCACTTTCCTCACGCTGTCAGATCATGAGGAAAGTACTGCCGAGAACTGGCAGTTGTCAGAGCGGGGATCGGCACCGATCATCAGGGCACTGATGATCAGTGCCCTGATGATCGGTGCCCAGCAGTGACCCCCGCAAGTTCCGCCCAGCAGTGCGCCCACTAGCTCCGCCCACCCGTGCCCAGCAGTGCCCCCACCTGTGCCCAGCAGTGCCCCCACCTGTGCCCAGCAGTGCACCTACCTGTGCCCAGAAGTGCCACCTACATGTGCCCAGCAGTGCCCCCACCTGTGCCCAGCAGTGCCACCCACCTGTGCCCACCAGTGCCACCCACCTGTGCCCACCCACCAGTGCTGCCCACCAGTGCAGCCCAGCAGTGCTGCCAGTCAGTGCCACCAGTCAGTGCCCAGGGGTTGTGCCAGTCAGTGCCGCCAGTCAGTGCCCAGCAGTGATGCCAGTCAGTGCCGTCTATCAGTACCCATAATCAGTGTCACCTATCAGTGCCGCCTATCCGTGCCACCTCATTAGTGCTGCCTATCAGTGCCCTTTAGTGCTGCCTATCAGTGCCCATCAGTGCTGCCTCATCAACGCACATCAGTGAAGGAGAAAAAATACCTGTTTGAAAAATTTTATAAAAGAAACAAACTTTTTTTTTTTTTCAAATTTTTTGCACTTTTTTTATTTATAGCGCAAAAAGTAATGTTGCATGACCGCGCAATTGTCAATCAAAGTGCGGCAGCGCTGAAAGCTGAAAATTGGCCTGGTAAGGAAGGGGGTATAAGTGCCCGGTAGGCAAGTGGTTAATAATGAAAAAAAATCAGGAGATATCCATTACCATTCACCACCAAATGAAGCCCAATTTGTCCTGAAAAAAAAAAGGTATAATCCACCCGGATGTACGAAGTAGTTGTGATGATACGGACGGTTTTACAGGTCAAAGTTGTAAAATTCTACTTAGGCATTTAGATTTGTGTTACCTTTAGGCATGACGGGTTAAAAAAAATGTAAATGGATAATAGATATATAGTGAGTAATGGAAGGTTTGCTTTGTGTCTGTTTTGGGGCATTTCTGCCATTTCTGGGTTTCTCTGTAGAGACGGGCAAAAAAAAAAATGGCGTTTGCGTTGCTTAGACTGGTGGGATATGACCGGCCTGCTTCCGACATGCGTCTGGGGGCGGAGACTCCGGGGGTGGGGCTCGCCTGCATCCAATGGAATAAAAATGAATATTGATTGAAAACACTGAATCCTTAGAAGAAATACTAAAGATATAATATATAGAAATAATTGGTTTCCCCTTTAAAGCCTTAACAATATTAAAGAGGACCCACCACCCACCACCCTGCATGTGAGCGCCACAGACCAGAAACACCACCAAATTCAGCATTAATATTCAAAGCAAACATATCCATCCATCCATGTCTCCATCCATCCATGTCTCCATCCATCCATCCATGTCTCCATCCATCCATGTCTCCATCCATCCATGTCTCCATCCATCCATCCATGTCTCCATCCATCCGTCCATCCATGTCTCCATCCATCCATCCATGTCTCCATCCATCCATGTATCCATCCATCCATCCATCCATGTCTCCATCCATCCATCCTTCCATGTCTCCATCCTTCCTTCCATGTCTCCATCCTTCCTTCCATGTCTCCATCCATCCTTCCATGTCTCCATCCATCCATCCATCCATGTCTCCATCCATCCATCCATGTTTCCATCCATCCATGTCTCCATCCATCCATCCATGTCTCCATCCATTCATCCATCCATCCATGTCTCGATCCATCCGTCCATCCATGTCTCCATCCATCCATCCATGTCTCCATCCATCCGTCCATCCATGTCTCCATCCATCCATCCATGTCTCCATCCATCCATGTCTCCATCCATCCATCCATGTCTCCATCCATCCATGTCTCCATCCATCCATGTCTCCATCCATCCATCCATGTCTCCATCCATCCATCCATCCATGTCTCCATCCATCCAAGCATGTCTCCATCCATGTCTCCATCCATCCATCCATGTCTCCATCCATCCCTGTCTCCATCCATCCATTCATCCATCCATGTCTCCATCCATCCATCCATCCATCCATGTCTCCATCCATCCATCCATCCATCCATGTCTCCATCCATCCATCCATCCATGTCTCCATCCATCCATGTCTCCATCCATCCATGTCTCCATCCATCCATCCATGTCTCCATCCATCCATCCATGTCTCCATCCATCCAAGCATGTCTCCATCCATGTCTCCATCCATCCATCCATGTCTCCATCCATCCCTGTCTCCATCCATCCATTCATCCATCCATGTCTCCATCCATCCATCCATCCATCCATGTCTCCATCCATCCATCCATGTCTCCATCCATCCATCCATCCATATCTCCATCCATCCATGTCTCCATCCATCCATGTCTTCATCCATCCATGTCTCCATCCATGTCTCCATCCATCCATGTCTCCATCCATGTCTCCATCCATCCATGTCTCCATCCATGTCTCCATCCATCCATGTCTCCATCCATCCATCCATCCATGTCTTCATCCATTCATCCATCCATCCATGTCTCCATCCATCCATGTCTCCATCCATCCATCCATGTCTCCATCCATCCATCCATCCATCCATGTCTCCATCCATGTCTCCATCCATCCATGTCTCCATCCATCCAAGCATGTCTCCATCCATGTCTCCATCCATCCATCCATGTCTCCATCCATCCCTGTCTCCATCCATTCATCCATCCATGTCTCCATCCATGTCTCCATCCATCCATCCATCCATCCATCCATCCATGTCTCCATCCATCCATCCATCCATCCATGTCTCCATCCATCCATGTCTCCATCCATCCATCCATATCTCCATCCATCCATGTCTCCATCCATGTCTCCATCCATCCATCCATGTCTCCATCCATGTCTCCATCCATCCATGTCTCCATCCATCCATCCATCCATGTCTCCATCCATCCATCCATCCATCCATCCATCCATGTCTTCATCCATTCATCCATCCATCCATGTCTCCATCCATCCATCCATGTCTCCATCCATCCATGTCTCCATCCATCCATTCATCCATGTCTCCATCCATCCATGTCTCCATCCATCCATCCATCCATCCATGTCTCCATCCATCCATGTCTCCATCCATCCTTCCATGCCTCCATGCTTTATTTTGCTGAGAAACCATTATGAAAAGCAACCCCCAAGTGGCCAATTTGAGTAAGGGCAGATGATTCATGTAGCATTTACTTCCTGGAATCCATCTGCCCTTAGCTCCAGCATTGGCTGAGCTGAGAACCCTCCCTCCCTTCCATAAGACTGCTGGGATGATGTCCTCATGTGCCTAGGTGTGGAAACCAGGAAGTAGCTGAAGAAATGTAAAAAAAAAAGTTAAACACAAATAAATATGATCTTCTTTCCTATCCATTTACCAATTGTAGCAGCAGAACCCACACGGGAGAAAAATATATTATAAAAATATTCTTCCCAAATATATTGACATTGATTTGAAATACTACAATTTTGGCCGTATTATATATATATATACTGTATGTTGAAATGCTTTTTTTACATATTACAAAATATCTGAAAAATATTTTTAAAAATATAAATATTTTTTAATATATTCTTCAGATATTTTTAACATATAGAAAGTAATTTTATACTTTTACATATATTTGTAAATGCGTTCCAAAAATGCAGATTAAATGTATTTTTAAAGACATGCAGTATATTTGAAAAAAAATGTATTTTTTAAAAAATTTTCATATATTTTGTAATATATAAAAAACACATTTCCACATACAGTGCATATATATATACTGTGTTTTTTTATATATTACAAAATATATGAAAAATTTAAAAAAAATACATTTTCGAATATACTGTATGTCTTTAAAAATACATTTAATCTGCATTTTTGGAATACATTTACAGATATATGTAAAAATATAAAATGACTTTCTATATGTTAAAAAAATCTGAAGAATATATTAAAAAATATTTATATTTTTAAAAATATTTTTCAGATATTTTGTAATATATAAAAAAAGCATTTCAACATACAGTATATATATATACTGGAGGACACTAGTCTGGTCATGGTGTCATCAGTCTGTGAATGGCTGGTCATGGACCTTCTGTCCTCCTCAACTGTTTTGAAAAAGGGTGAAAGAAAACCTTCTGTAATGCTTTTCTGAATTTGCAACCAACAATTTTTGGTTTGGTTTTGGTTGGCAAGCTTGAAGTGAGGAAATCCATAGACTCCCTCAGTTCCCGGCCCCCGGCCTTTCCACGTAACAGTTGCTTGGCTGCCCATGAACCTCCTGTCCTCCTCAACTGTTTTGAAAAAGTTTGAAAGAAAACCTTCTGTAATGCGTTCCTGAATTTGCAACCAACAATTTTTGGTTTGGTTTTGGTTTGGTTGGCAAGCTTGAAGTCAGGAAATCCATAGACTCCCTCAGTTCCCGGCCCCGGGCCTTTCCACGTAACAGTTGCTTGGCCCTTAAAGCCCTTCCTGGTCCAACTGAAGACTTTGTCTGCCAAGTTCCTATAGTATATGCTAGAATTTCTTTGCCCTTCATTATTTGCCTTCCTGGAGAAGGGAGCGTATTGATTCCAAGGTTACATTGGGTCATATAACCAATGCGCATTTGTGTGGTGGTGATATTTATGCATCCACTGGTGAAGCTCCCTCAACACCCTATGGTGCCAAGGTGCAAGTGCTCAATGTGTCGTAATCTGAATCCAACCCTGTTCCTCTAATGTCCCACCAGAACCCAAAATTACTTACATTGATTCTCAACTGTGTAAGTAACTGGGCTGAGTGACGTCAACGGTTGGTAAAGATGTGGTGGGTGCAAGCCAGAAGGACACTAATCCGGTCATGGTTTCATCAGTCTGTGAATGGCTGCCCACATGAACCTCCTGTCCTCCTCAACTGTTTTGAAAAACGGTGAAAAAAAACCTTCTGTAATGCGTTCCTGAATTTGCAACCAAAATGGAGGTTTGGTTTTGGTTTGGTTGGCAAGCTTGAAGTCAGGAAATCCATAGGCTTCCTTAGTTCCCGTCCCCTGGTCTTTCCACGTAACAGTTGCTTGGCCCTTAAAGCCCTTCCTGGTCCAACTGAAGACTTTGTCTGCCAAGTTCCTATAGTATATACTGCAATTTCTTTGCCCTTCATTATTTGCCTTCCTGGAGAAGGGAGCGTATTGATTCCAAGGTTACTTTGGGTCATATAACCAATGCGCATTTGTGTGGTGGTGATATTTATGCATCCACTGGTGAAGCTCCCTCAACACCCTGTGGTGCCAAGGTGCAAGTGATCAATGTGTCGTAAATCTGAATCCAACCCAGTTCCTCTAATGTCCCACCAGAATCCAAAATTACTTACATTGATTCTCAACTGTGTAAGTAACTGGGCTGAGTGACGTCAACGGTTGGTAAAGATGTGGTGGGTGCAAACCAGAAGGACACTAGTCTGGTCATGGTTTCATCAGTCTGTGAATGGCTGCCCACATGAACCTCCTGTCCTCCTCAACTGTTTTGAAAAACGGTGAAAGAAAACCTTCTGTAATGCGTTTCTGAATTTGCAACCAACAATTTTTGGTTTGGTTTTGGTTTGGTTGGCAAGCTTGAAGTGAGGAAATCCATAGGCTCCCTCAGTTCCTGACCCTGGGCCTTTCCACGTAACAGTTGCTTGGCCCTTAAGGCCCTTCCTAGTCCAACTGAAGACTTTGTCTGCCAAGTTCCTATAGTATATACTGCAATTTCTTTGCCCTTCATTATTTGCCCTCCTGGAGAAGGATTAATTCCAAGGTTACTTTGGGTCATATAACCAATGCGCATTTCTGTGGTGGTGATATTTATGCATCCACTGGTGAAGCTCCCTCAACACCCTATGGTGTCAAGGTGCAAGTGATCAATGTGTCGAAATGTGAATCCAACCCTGTTCCTCTAATGTCCCACCAGAAGCCAAAATTACTTACATTGATTCTCAACTGTGTAAGTAACTGGGCTGAGTGACGTCAACGGTTGGTAAAGATGTGGTGGGTGCAAGCCAGAAGCTGTCAGGTTTGTCCAGGTTGAATGCACTAAGAGTTCAGACAAACATCCAAACAGCCAGTGTTTAGTCCAAATCTACGTTCAGACAGAACACAAAGCTCATCCCTGTTAATGAGGTCATTTGTTAAAATAATCTTTCAGCTGGAGGACACTAGTCTGGTCATGGTGTCATCAGTCTGTGAATGGCTTCCCATGAACCTCCTGTCTTCGTCAAATGTTTTGAAATGTTCGGGAGCCCTAAAAGGGTGAGAGAAAACCTTCTGTAATGCGTTTCTGAATTTGCAACCAACAATTTTTGGTTTGGTTTTGGTTTGGTTGGCAAGCTTGAAGTGAGGAAATCCATAGGCTCCCTCAGTTCCCGGCCCCGGGCCTTTCCATGTAACAGTTGCTTGGCTGCCCATGAACCTCCTGTCCTCCTCAACTGTTTTGAAAAACGGTGAAAGAAAACCTTCTGTGATGCGTTTCTGAATTTGCAACCAGCAATTTTTGGTTTGGTTTTGGTTTGTTTGGCAAGCTTGAAGTGAGGAAATCCATAGGCTTCCTCAGTTCCTGACCCTGGGCCTTTCCACGTAACAGTTGCTTGGCCCTTAAGGCCCTTCCTAGTCCAACTCAAGGCTTTGTCTGCCAAGTTCATATAGTATATACTGCAATTTCTTTGCCCTTCATTATTTGCCTTCCTGGAGAAGGGAGCGTATTGATTCCAAGGTTACATTGGGTCATATAACCAATGCGCATTTCTGTGGTGGTGATATTTATGCATCCACTGGTGAAGCTCCCTCAACACCCTGTGGTGTCAAGGTGCAAGTGATCAATGTGTCGTAATGTGAATCCAACCCAGTTCCTTTAATGTCCCACCAGAATCCAAAACAGAGCTCTCCTTTGTGCAGTCACCATCATCCTTGTTGCTGCAACATAGACACCTTTGACGTAACCTTTTTTCCACTTGTCCCAGTCTGGTAAAATACTAGTGGGGTCTCCAGAAACATCCAAAGATCCAACGGCAAAGTGTGCCGTCCTCATAACCAGATACTGTAGCCAAGCCATAGACCTGAGAACATCTGTTCTGTTATCTAGCCAGGCAACTGAACCACACTATTTTTACAAAAAGTCCAAAAACCAAGAAATAGAATGGAGTTCCCTTCAGCTCACCTCTCAGATACACAAAGTGAAGAGAAAGCCCTCAAATAGTTGTCACCGAAACATGTTATGGCTTCATGCCCAGAAGTCATTACGAAATTTGGCCTTGGCATCTTGGTTGTAGAGTGGGTACGCATTTCTTTACATACACTTTATTGCCAAAAGTATTGGGCCGCCTGCCTTTACATGCCCATGAACTTTATTAGCATCCCAGTCTTAGTCCGTAGGGTTCAATATTGAGTTGGCCCCGCCCTTTGCAGCTATAACAGCTTCAACTCTTCTGTAATAAATGAACATATAGTGCCGGGCTCATTCATACCAGGAGGTGCGTCTGCTTTTCTGCGCATTCCCACGTGTTGTGTTTTAGGCTTGGTTCAGATCTACACTATATTGGCAACAGTATTGGGCTGCCTGCCACATGAACTTTAATGGCCTCCCAGTCTTAGTCCATAGGGTTCAATGTTGAGTTGGCCCCGCCCTTTCCACGCACATGACCTTTCATGGCCCCCAGTCTTAGTCCGTAGCGTTCAATATTGAGTTGGCCCCACCCTTTCCACGCACATGACCTTTAATGGCCTCCCAGTCTTAGTCCGTAGGGTTCAATGTTGAGTTGGCCCCACCCTTTCCACGCACGTGACCTTTCATGGCCCCCAGTCTTAGTCCGTAGGGTTCAATGTTGAGTTGGCCCCGCCCTTTCCACGCACATGACCTTTAATGGTCCCCCAGTCTTAGTCCGTAGGGTTCAGTATTGAGTTGGCCCCGCCCTTTCCACACACATGACCTGTAATGGCCCCCCAGTCTTAGTCCGTAGGGTTCAATGTTGAGTTGGCCCCGCTCTTTGCAGCTATAACAGCTTCAACTCTTCTGGGAAGGCTGTCCACAAGGTTTAGGAGGGTGTCTATGGGAAGGTTGGACCATTCTTCCAGAAGCACATTTGTCAGGTCAGGCACTGATGTCGGGGGAGGAGGCCTGGCTCGCAGTCTCCGCTCTAATTCATCCCAAAGGTGTTCTATGGGGTTGAGGTCAGGACTCTGTGCAGGACAGTCAAGTTCCTCCACCCCAAACTGGCTCCTCCATGTCTTTATGGAGCTTGCTTTGTGCACTGGTGTGCAGACATGTTGGAACAAGAAGGGGCCATTCCCAAACTCTTCTCACAAAGTTGGGAGCATGAAATTGTCCTAAATGTCTTGGTATGCTGACGCCTTATGAGTTTCCTTCACTGGAACTAGGGGGCTAAGCCCAACCCCTGAAAAAAAAACCCATACCATAATCCCCCCCTCCACCAAACTTTACACTTGGCACATTGCAGTCAGGCAAGTACCGTTCTCCTGGCAACTGCCAAAGCCAGACACGTCCATCAGATTGCCAGACAGGGAAGCATGATTCTTCACTCCAGACAAGTCTCCACTGCTCTAGAGTCCAGTGGCGGCGTGCTTTACACCACTGCATCCGACGCTTTGCACTGCACTTGGTGATGGAAGGCTTGGATGCAGCTGCTTGGCCATAGAAACCCATTCCATGAAGCTCTCTACGCACTGTTGTTGGGCTCATCTGAAGGCCACACCAAGTTTGGAGGTCTTTAGCTATTGACTCTGCAGACAGTTGGCGACTTCTGCGCACTGTGCGCTTCAGCATGCGCTGACCCCGCCCTGTCATGTGACGTGGCCTACCACTTGGTGGCTGAGTGGCTGTTGTTCCCAGTTGCTTCCACTTTGTTATAATCCCACTAACAGTTGAGCGTGGAATATTTAGTAGCCAGGAAATGTCACGGATGGACTTATTGCCCAGGTGGCCACCTATCATGGGACCACGCTTGGAGTCACTGAGCTCCTGAGAGCGACCCATTCTTTCACCAATGTTTGTAGAAGCAGTCTGCATGCCTAGGGGCTTGATTGTATACACCTGTGTCCATGGAGGGGATTGGAACACCTGAATCACATGATATGGAGGGGATTGGAACACCTGAATCACATGATTTGGATGGCTGACCCAATACTTTTGGCAATATAGTGTATACTTTGATATCTCAGACCTATATGTGCCTCCTTTTTGATGTCCTTTAAAATGAACTTTGTGCCTACTATTTGATTTCGTAAACTTTCCAGGAATTGCCGTAATTCATCTGTCACATTCCAGCCCATGTGACCAAGGAGGATAATGGCTCCAATCAGAACATGTCCCTTGGAAAATAACACAGTCCTCTCTGCACACATTTCCACTTCGGGTCAAGGAGGACTAATTAACGTTGTTCCCGGAATAAAATCGTCAATGTGTCTTCCAGAAAACCAATTAAAACACATTCACAGCGAGACGGTTTGTACCGGGTTATTAAAATCTTGGAACATTTTTCAGAGGCTGTTGAATTGATGGGTCTTCTGCTACACCCCAGTAGGAGTTATAAAAGGGCAAGGTTTTTGTTCTCATGGAAGGGTGATATATGGAGAGCATTGGAGCTCAATGTTCTCGCAGAAGAGGGTAGGATCTCTACCCCTCTCCGGGGTGGCATTAGGTGACTGTAGAAGTCATCTTGGTCCCTCCTACCATCACAAGAGCATGGAAGAGACAGCTAACGGTCTCCTGGGAATGGATTATCCTCCCAGCTCGTAATTGACACGGCAAGAGAAATCCCCATTCATTTCTATGCTAAGATGATGCAGTTCAACCACAGATGGTAAAGTGGTTGTAAACCTCAGACATGAAATATGAACAAAGCATATCCTGCTATAGTGTGTACCTGTCTCAGTCCAGAACACTAAGGGGTTTATTTACTAAAGCTGGAGAGTCCAAAATCAGACTCCCTTCTGCATAGAAACCAATCAGCTTCTAACCTCAGCTTGTTCAATGAAGCTTTGGCAATGAAACCTGGAAGCTGATTGGTTTCTATGCAGAAGTGAGTCTGATTTTGCACTCTCCAGCTTTAGTAAATAAACCCCTAAGTGTCATTTCTGTCTGCTGCCTCCTTCCTCTGCTATTAGCAGATTGACTGCCTCAGCTCTGTTCCTGTGTAAAGGGGGGGGGGGGGGGTGTCTCTTCCATCCAGTCAGCTCTCAGAGCTCCCATCACTGAGCTCTGCAGAGTGTACTTTCAGCTCCCCACCCTGTTTTCTGAACTCAGACAGCTTTATAAATTCAGCAATTTGAATGGATGTACAGAAGAAAAGAATGCAGATAGACAGGTACAACTTATGCAGGAAGATTTGTTTCATCTCTGTATATTGCCTGAGGCCAGTCACTTCACTGGGGATATGGGAGGTTTTACAACCACTTTGACTGTAACAATCACGTGAAGAGGAGGATAGTTGAAGACACCTCAGGAGCTATTCCAAGCCTGAGGCTTCCTTAATACAATACCGAAAAAACACTTTTGCCTTCCTGATGTATCCCTGTGCATGCCACCAAAATCATAATGTTCCCTTGATTTGCATCTAAATTTGGAGGAAATTAAAACTCTCGATTGCAGTTCACTACGGGGACCATGATTTTTTTTTTCCTTTTTAATTGCTACAAATTGTGGTCTCCTCTCTGCCTCTCTGCAACCTGAGACAACCATGTTCAGTAGGTGTCACTAGAAGAACCTGGCTGTGTGTATTGAATGTGCCATCTTTTATTATAAATTGCTATATGGGGATGTCTCTTTGTTATATGGGGATGTCTCTTTGCTTGATTGGGATGTCTCTTTGCTATATGGGGATGTCTCTTTGCTGGATTGGGTGGTCTCTTTGCTAGATTAAGCTGTCTCTTTGCTATAGGGGGATGTCGCTTTACTAAATATATGGGAATGTATCTTTGCTAGATTGGGGTGTCTGCTGAATATATGGGGTGTCTCTTTTCTGGATTTGGGTGTCTCTTTGCTGAATATATTGGGGCATCTCTTTAAAGGATCAGGCTGTACAGTTGTGTCCAAAATTATTCAACCCCCAATGCTGTAAAGGGGTTTAGGGACTATAGTGTACATTTGGAATTGTATTCAGAATCAAATCCTACAAGGACGTTGTAACTACCCAAATGCAACTAAAATGACATCAATTGTTTATGTAATACAGTAGTAAATGGTTCTTATGTGGTTTCTTCATTGCCACAATTATTCAACCCCTTAAAGACTACCACTCTGAAGAACAGAGGTTCATACAGGTGCTTTCCATCAGGTATTGAAAACACCTGTGGATGTCACCGAGCAGCAATCAAGCATAATAAGCACCAATTAGGCAGCTTTAAAATGACTGTGATACTCAGCTCCTTCTAGACATTTACTGGTGTGGTTACAAACATGGTGAAGGCAAGAGAATGGTCCAGGAAGACAAGAGAAGAGGTGATTTCTCTTCACAGGAAGGGCAATGGCTATAAGAAGATTGCAAAGATGTTAAACATACCAAGAGACACCTTAGGAAGCATCATTCGCAAATTCAAGGCAAAGGGCACTGTTGAAACGCTACCTGGTCGTGGCAGAAAGAAGATGCTGACTTCGACTGCTGTGCGCTACCTGAAGCGTAGAGTGGAGAGAAGTCCCCGTGTGACTGCTGAGGAACTGAGAAAAGATTTGTCAGATGTGGGTACAGAAGTTTCAGCCCAGACAATAAGACGCACACTGCGTAATGAAGGCCTCCGTGCCAGAACTCCCAGGCGTACCCCCTTGCTGTCTCCAAAGAATAAGAAGAGTCGACTGCAGTATGCCAAAAGCCATGTGGACAAACCACAAAAGTTGTGGGATAGTGTTCTGTGGACTGATGAAACAAAATTAGAACTGTTTGGGCCCATGGATCAACGCTATGTTTGGAGGAGGAAGAACAAGGCCTATGATGAAAAGAACACCTTGCCTACTGTGAAGCATGGTGGAGGGTCAATCATGCTTTGGGGCTGTTTTGCTTCTGCAGGTACAGGGAAGCTTCAGCGTGTGCAAGGTACCATGAATTCTCTTCAGTACCAGGAGATATTGGATGGAAACGTGATGCAGTCCGTCACACACCTGAGGCTTGGGAGACGTTGGACCTTTCAACAGGACAATGATCCCAAGCATACCTCCAAGTCCACTAGAGCATGGTTGCAGAGGAAAGGCTGGAACATTTTGGAGTGGCCATCGCAGTCACCAGACTTAAATCCGATTGAGAACCTCTGGTGGGACTTAAAGAAAGCAGTTGCAGTGCGCAAGCCTAAGAATGTGACTGAACTGGAGGCCTTTGCCCATGAAGAATGGGCGAAGATACCCGTAGATCGCTGCAAGACACTTGTGTCAAGCTATGCTTCACGTTTAAAAGCTGTTATAACTGTAAAAGGATGCTGTACTAAGTACTAAGATTGAATGTCACTTGGGGGTTGAATAAAACTGATAATGCTGTGAGCACAGAAAAGACATTTGTGGTTATTTCATTATAACTGTTATGTTATATTTGTCTGACCTACAAGTGCCTCTTTAATGTAAATGTAAGCAAGATGACTGAATGATCAAAAGCAATGTCAAACTGGCCAAAACACTCAATTTCAGTGGGGGTTGAATAATTTTGGACACAACTGTATCTTTGCTGATTACATGGGGATGTCTCTTTGCTGGACTCGGCTGTCTTTTTGCTAGATAGGGATGTCTCTTTACTGAATATATGGGGATCGGCTTGTTGGAGTGTCTCTTTGAATATATGGGGGTATCTCTTTGTTTAATATATGGAGCTGTCTCTTTTCTGGATTAAGGTGTCTCTTTGTTAAATATATTAAGATGTCTCATTGCTAGATTGGGCTGTCTCTTTGCTGATCATACGGGGCTGTCTCTTTTCTGGATTGGGCTGTCTCTTTGCTCAATATATGGGGATGTCTCTTTGCTGGATTGGGCTGTCTCTTTGCTAGATTGGGTCATCTCTTTGCTGAATATATGGGGCTGTCTCGTTGGATTGGGATGTCTTTTTTGCTGAATATATTGGGCTGTCTCTTTACTGGATTGAGATCTATACTGGATTGAGATGTCTCTTTGCTGAATATATTGGGATGTCTCTTTGCTGTATTTGGCAATCTCTTTGTTGAATATATGTAGCAGTTTCTTTTCTGAATAAGGATGTCTTTTTGCTGGGTTGGGATGTCTCTTTGCTGAATATATGGCTATGTCTCTTTCTTGGATTGGGATGTCTCTTTGTTGATTATATGGGGATGTCTCTTTGCTGAATATATATATATGGGGGTATCTCTTTGCTGGATTGGGCTGTCTTTTTGCTGAATATATGGGATGTCTCTTTGTTGGATTGGGCTTTCCCTTTGCTAAAGATATGAGGATGCCTCTTTGCTTGTATTGGGCAATCTCTTTGCTGAATATATAAGGCAGTCTCTTTGCTGCATATATAGGGATGTCCCTTTGCTGGATTGGGTCATCTCTTTGCTGGATATATGGGGATGCAAGCACTGATGACTTGGATTTCACTTTTCATTTTTTAGTTTTAAGAGTGTTAAAATAAAAGTAGATCTACTGAAGGACTCGCTGGGATGGCCACTGGGAAAATTCAGTGGGACAGCCAGTGGGCAGGTCCTGGAGAATGTTGGTGGTCAGGCCTGGGGGGCCCAGGCCTAAAGCTGTGGTGTAAGGACCCCAAAATTTCAGATGGCTGCCCTGTTGAGGTCTTTAATGTGAAAGGAGCACTGGGGGGGGGGGAGTTGAGATCTATATTGTGAAAGGAAATGGAGCGAGGGCTCTAATAAGAAAGAAAGGCGGGGGAGTGCGGACTTCAATGTAAAGAGGTGGGGGAACTGAGGACTCTGATGTGATAGGGTAGGGGGGGTTGTGGACTGAGGATACTGATATGAATGGTTGTTTGGGGGGGTGGTCTGAGGACAGAAAGGTTGGGGGAGATGGAGTGAGAGACTCTGATGTGAAAGGTTGGGTGGGAGTGGACTGAGGACTGTGATGTGAAAGGTTGGGGAGAAGGAGGGATTGAGGACTCTGATGTGAAAGATTGAGGGGGTGGCCTGAGGACTCTGATTTGAAAGGTTGTGGGGGTTGGCCTGAGGACTCTGATGTGAAGTGTTGGGGGGTTGGCCTAAGGACCCCGATGTGAAGTGTTGGGGGGGTGGCCTGAGGACTCTGATGTGAAAGGTCGGGGAGATGGTCTGAGGACTCTGATGTGAAAGATTGTGGGGGGCAGACTGAGGACTCTGATACGAAGTGTTGGGGGGGGGGGTGGCCTGAGGACTCTGATGTGAAATTTCAGGGGGGGTCTGAGGACTCTGATGTGAAAGATTGTGGGGGACAGACTGAGGACTCTAATGTGAAGAGTTGGTGAGAAGGTGGGCTGAGGACTCTGATGTGAAGAGGGAAGGAGGGGGCTGAGGACTCTAATGTGAAAGGTCAAGAAGTGGACTGAGGACACTGATGTGAAGAGGTAAAGGGGGGGCTGAGGTCTTTGATGTGAAGAGGGAGGGGGGGCTGAGGACTCAAATGTGAAAGGTCAGGGGGTGGCCTGAGGACTCTGATGTGAAGAGGGAAGGGGGCTGAGGACTCTGATGTGAAAGGTTGTGGGGGGCAGACTGAGTACTCTAATGTGAAGAGTTGGTGGGAAGGTGGACTGTGGACTCTGATGTGAAGAGGGAAGGGGGGCTGAGGACTCTGATGTGAAGAGGGAAGGGGGGGGGGGGGCTGAGGACTCTGATGTGAAAGGTCAGGGGGTGGCCTGAGGGACTCTGATGTGAAGAGGGAAGGGGCTGAGGACTCTGATGTGAAAGGTTGTGGGGGGCAGACTGAGTACTCTAATGTGAAGAGTTGGTGGGAAGGTGGACTGTGGACTCTGATGTGACGGAGGGGACTGAGGACTCTGATGTGAAAGGTCAGGGGGTGGCCTGAGGACTCTGATGTGAAGAGGGAAGGGGGCTGAGGACTCTGATGTGAAAGGTTGTGGGGGGCAGACTGAGTACTCTAATGTGAAGAGTTGGTGGGAAGGTGGACTGTGGACTCTGATGTGAAGAGGGAAGGTGGGGCCTGAGGACTCTGATGTGAAAGGTCAGGGGGTGGACTGAGGACTCTGATGTAAAGAGGGAAAGGGGGGCTGAGAACTGCTAACTGAGCCAAACTAGATGAACTGCTGCTGTGCGCCTGGCAGCGTTGCCCCACCTTCCACAGTGGCCCCTACAGGGGCAGCGCAGCGATCTGCTGACGATTCGTGTCCTTCGCAGGGAGTTTCGGAATAGTCTGGTACTTCTTCTGGATTCTGGTTTCCTATGAGAGCCCGGCGAAGCACCCGACCATCACGGACGAAGAACGCACCTACATCGAGGAGAGCATCGGCGGAGAGCGCCAACCTCATGGGTGCACTGGAGGTAAGTGGCGAAGGCTGGACAGCTTGGCTCTAGGCTTGCAATCAAATCTTCCGTCCCCGCCGCCTCAATCACTCTCATCAGCAGCCGACGCTTTCCTTTTCCTCCTTTTCCAGAAATTCAAGACTCCTTGGAGGAAGTTCTTCACCTCGATGCCTGTCTATGCAATCATAGTTGCAAATTTCTGTCGCAGTTGGACGTTTTATCTGCTGCTCATCAGCCAGCCGGCGTACTTTGAGGAGGTGTTTGGCTTCGAGATCAGCAAGGTGAGAAATTCTCAGCCGTCTAGATATCCATTGTATACATTTATATGGGAGCTCTTGTACCCACCAAGGAATTTGTAGTCCTGTTCAGCCAGTCCTGAGGTTTACACAGATCTGCCACACAGCACAGCCAGCCTAGAGACCTGATTTTTGATTTCACTGCTGCAGTTTAGTAAGACTCCTGGGTCTTCTCCCTCTCCCAGTCTATGAATGGACAGTGAAAGGAGAAGCAGAAGACTGATGAGCTCATCTCTCTGTCACTCTGCACTCTCCTTCTGTATGCATGTTAGCAGATGAGCACTACAACACAGCTGTTTATCCCCTTGTGCTGCTTCTCCCTCTTCCAGTCTGAGCTCTGCTGTAGGGGGGGCTGATATAAATATAAAGATGGGTGGCCAGGATGGGTGGCTGGCCTGGCCATTGTCCATTGTGGTATCATGTCGGGGGGGGGGGGGGAAGAGAGGATTTGTTTTGGGAGGGGGAATTTTGGGAAATGGCAGGGGTAAGAATTTTGTGGAGGGATAATTTGATGGAGTGTGCTAGGAGGGAGGATTTGCGATAGGAAGGGGGGTGGGGAAAGAGGATTTGTGCTAGGAGGGGGGATTTGCATCAGGAAGGGGGGTGGGGAAAGACAATTTGTGCTGGGGTGGGATTTGGAGGGATTTGCGTTAGGACGGAGGGTAGGGAAAGAGGATTTGTGTTCGGAGGTGGGATTTGCGTCAGGAAGGGGGGTGGGGAAAGAGGATTTGTGCTGGGGGGATTTGAAGCAATTTGTGTTAGGAAGGGGGGTGGGGAAAGAGGATTTGTGCTAGGAGGGGGGATTTGCGTTAGGAAGGGGGGTGGGGAAAAAGGATTTGCGCTAGGAGGAGGGATTTGGTGGGATTTGCGTTAGGAAAGGAGGTGGGAAAAGAGGATTTGTACTAGGAGGGGGGGTTTGGAGGGATTTGCATTAGGTTGGGGGTGGGAAAAGAGGATTTGTGCTGGGGGGGGGGGGGGGATTTGGGGGGAGGGGTTTGTGCTAGAAGAGATGACTAGGTAGGAGTGGGGATGGCGGAGCAAAGATTTGTGCTGGGAGCAGGATTTTATCAGGGGGAGGGGCCATTTGTATGGGGGGGGATTTATACTTGGGGGGATAAGCATGCAGTTTAGAACTTTTTTTAGGGGGGTTGCTGACACATGATGCTCATACATTTTTTGGGGGGAAGGAGGGGGGCAGTTTGGCATGATTGGATTGGCTCTAGATTGCCTTCTATGTGGGCTGTATTCCATGTTGCCTTATATATGTATCTGTGTTTTGCGCTGGGAGCTTGCGCACCCCCAGCACTGTGACTGCGCTGTCACCAGGGCTGCTTTTAGTCCCATACAGCCAACTTGACAGCCCCCCCCTAAAAAAGAAAAAACCCAGTTTGCAATGCTTTAGTTATGAATGAACACAGTGAGTGATCAGTACCGATCGCTCATTGTATTCATGCAGGAAAGAAAGGTACTGGTAAATACGACATATTTACCGGACCCTTCCCCCATTCTCTATCTTGAAGGATCCTATGATGTGACAAGGAGAGGAGGGAAGCCGGAGGCACTGCGGGGGTGGGGGCACACATGGGGGCCCAGGCAGTAAGGGGAAACGTATGATGCACAGGGAGGGTGATGGGTGCGAGAGGGGGACGACTACTGGAACGCATCCCCTGTATGGCTCTCTTTGCAGCAGCTGAAAGCCAGCTGGAGGTTGAGGAGAAGAAGCCAGAAAGAGCCATATAGGGGATCGGTTCCAGTGCCCCCCCCCCACTGTACCGATCACCCTTCCTTCTCACATCCAATTCACCCAGCTGCCTGGGCCCCCCTGCTGGCCTGGTCCCAGTACAGGAGGACTGGTGGTACCCCCTTATCCACGGCCCTGGCTGTCACCATCAGCTCCTGAGCATACCGTGAAGATTGGAAGCTGGTAGGATGGACTTCGTGATCAATGAAAGAGTCAATCACAGCGATCACATGATCTGGGATGCCTCTGGGATCATGAACTGTTCAAGGGCCAGCGGGAGCTGTCAGTGAGGGGTTAATAATATACAACGAATGATACCAATCAATACAGAGCTGCATTCATTATTGTGTTGAATACGTCACTGGAGTTCATCTTCAGGAAGGAAAGCTGTATGATGTCTTCTGCTCTCCGTTTCATGCCAGGTTGGGATGTTGTCCGCCGTGCCGCATCTGGTCATGACGATTATTGTGCCTATCGGAGGACAGATCGCCGATTATCTGAGGAGCAGACAGATCCTGTCCACGACGACGGTTCGAAAGATCATGAACTGCGGAGGTCAGTGACGCGGCCTGTTTTTAGGGGACTTAAAAGGGTCATTCTGCCCAAAACTGATAGGACGGTATTGGGGAGATGGTTTGGGGTTGAATCGTCCATTGCCTTCCTCGATCTCTCAGGGTGGCGAGTTGGGAGGATTCTGGGAAATTACTGATTTGACAAGTTTTTATTCAGCTGAATGTTTGCATGTACATCTGTCCAGGGGCGGACTGACAACTCATGGGGCCCCCGGGCAATAGGAGATCATGGGGCCCCTGTGTCCTTGCCTAAACTCAAACAAGCCTATGAAAAAGGTACCGGGGCATCTCATGGGGCCCCCTACTGACCCCGGGCCCTTGGGCAGTGCCCGAGTTTCCAAATGGTCAGTCCGCCCCTGGATCTGTCTGATCTTCTCGGAATTATTCAAATTGAGAATACGGGCAAACTGGACTCATGGAGACTGGAAGGTGGACATGAATTGAGTCAATCAGATATTTTGCAATGTACAGCTCCTCAATTCACTGACTTCCCAATGTCTGCACCCCCACCGCCCGCAGGACTGGGGAGTCCCACATCAGCTGATAAACTATGACATGTGTTGGCCTTCATGGAGAATGATGCAATGGCCTTTAGACTCCTTTTGTTTCTCACTTCTTTCTACCTCCTTCCTTCTTCTTTCCCTCTTTCTTCTTTCCTTCTTCTGTACTTCTTTTCTTTTTTATTCTTCCTTCTTCTTTCCTTCAGTTGTGCAACTCTTTCAGTCTTGTGGTAACAGTTTGGTGAAGACCCTTTTCTGTTCCTTCATAACTGTGCCCATGTGTACAAAGCCAGATCCATAAAGACATGGTTTGACCAGTTTGGTGTGGAGGAACTCATGTGTCCTGCACAGAGCCCTGACCTCAACCCTACTGAACACCTTTGGGATGAATTGGAATGAGCCAGGTCTTCTCAACCAACATCTCCATAAAGACATGGTTTGACCAGTTTGGTGTGGAGGAACTGGGGTGTCCTGCACAGAGCCCTAACCTCAACCCTACTGAACACCTTTAGGATGAATTGGAATGAGCCAGGTCTTCTCAACCAACATCTCCATAAAGACATGGTTTGACCAGTTTGGTATGGAGGAACTGGAGAGTCCTGCACAGAGCCCTGACTTGAACCCTACTGAACACCTTTAGAATGAATTGGAATGAGCCAGGTCTCTCATCCAACACCCCCATAAAGACATGGTTTGACCAGTTTGGTGTGGAGGAACTGGAGAGTCCTGCACAGAGCCCTGACTTGAACCCTACTGAACACCTTTAGAATGAATTGGAATGAGACAGGTCTTCTCATCCAACACCCCCGTAAAGACATGGTTTGACCAGTTTGGTGTGGAGGAACTCAAGCGGCATTCAAAGCCCTGACCTCAACCCTACTGAACACCTTTGGGAACTTTTGGAATGAGCCAATTCTTTTTAACTAACATATTTATAAAGACATAGTTTGGTGGTTCTGATGAGGTCTTCTCATCCAGCATCGGTACCCGACCTCATAAATGGACATGAATTCCCACAGATACCCCAAAATCTTGTGGGAAGCCTTCTAAAAAAAGTGGAGGCTGTTAAAGCCACCATGGTGGACAGCTCCATAGTCATGCTGAAGGTTTTAGAACCTCATGTAGATGCGATGGTCTATGGTTCATCAACTTTTTGCCAAACAGTTTAGTATTTGTTATGCAAATGGTTGCAGCAAGGAGATATTGAGGACTTAGGAGACCAATCTGTCTGGCTTTTCTTCTGACCCTGCTGAAGTAGTTGTATTGCCACTACACGACTAAAGTCTTTCCAGAATCCCAACATTGACTTTTATTTCCTACACATTTTTTCAGGTTTTGGGATGGAGGCAACTCTTCTTCTGGTGGTCGGCTATTCGCACAGTAAGGGTGTAGCCATATCCTTCCTGGTCCTTGCTGTAGGCTTCAGTGGATTTGCCATTTCTGGTAACTATTTTCTTTTTGTTTGTTTCTTTTACTGTAAATTTTAAATGTTTTAATGAAGCGCAGAGATGAACAGAATATCTGAGATGGAGATATTATAAAAAAAATGTTGGAAAAGAGAGAGAGAGAAAAAGAGAGGGAGCATGGGTGCATAGCAGGGGCGGACTGACAACTCATGGGGCCCCTGGGCAATAGGGGATCATGGGGCCCCTGTGTCCTTGCCCAAACTCAAAAAAGCCTATGAAAAAGGTACCAGGGGCATCTCATGGGGCCCCCTACTGACCCCAGGCCCTCGGGCAGTGCCCGAGTTTCCAAATGGTCAGTCCGCCCCTGGTGCATAGAAGAAAGGCAGGTAGGACAGACTGTAGAAGATACGTTTCTGCCGCCGAGTATGCAAAGCCAGTTTTTTTTTTGGATGTTAGAGTTTTGGATGGTATGTGGAAGGGTTAGACCTTCTCAGGGGTGGACTGACCATTTGGAAACTCGGGCACTGCCCGAGGGCCCGGGATCAGTAGGGGGCCCCATGAGATGCCCCTGGTACCCTTTTCATAGGCTTTTTTGAGTTTGGGCAAGGACACAGGGGCCCCATGATCCCCTATTACCCGGGGGCCCTATGAGTTGTCAGTCCGCCCCTAGACCTTCTGTCAAGTTTTTATTGCTTTCACGCCCCCGTTGGGTAGATTCCCCTTCTCTACCTTCTCTGATGACCATTATCAAAGAGGTAGAAGGATGGGGAATCCAAAATTGTAGAGTAGTCATCAGAACAGAAGATGAGAAGGAATCTTCCAATGGGGCCAACTGCACCGGAGACAATTTAGAGGGAATGCTTGCTTCCTGTTATGTCTCCAGGACAGGAAGTTGGGAAAAAAATTCCCAACAGGAAAAATACAACATAAATAACCTGTAGAGACAAAGAATGGCGAGGCAGACTCTAATGGTCCAAAAATAAGGTCTTTACCTCATTAAAACAGATCGGTACATTCTGCCTGTTGGGTCGGTGTACTGTGGTTTGGCAGCAGTAAACACGCAGAGACTCGGAATCAGGGGTGGACTGACAACTCATGGGGCCCCCGGGCAATAGGGGATCATGGGGCCCCTGTGTCCTTGCCCAAACTCAAAAAAGCCTATGAAAAGGGCACCAGGGGTATCTCATGGGGCCCCCTACTGACCCCGGGCCCTCGGGCAGTGCCCGAGTTTCCAAATGGTCAGTCCGCCCCTGCTCGGAATGCAGTAGCCGATGTATTGAGGAACTGGTGAACAGTACAGAAGCCCACGCAACCAGGAACAGAGCAGAGAGTCAGTGCCTTCCAAGGGGGGTGGAATACGGCCTGGCTGATCCAACCCAAAGAGGAGTTTTCGGATGTTATAGACAGCCCCTAAGCTTTCCCTACTCCTCTGGAACCTCTTCCTGCTGCTAGTTTAGTTCCTGACAGAGGGATATGCTTTCCCTACACTAGCCACTTTGCAAATATGCCCCAAAACCTGGGGGCAGGGACTTCAAAAAGACTCTGCGTGACCCAAGATGGCCGCCAGGGTCACCTGGATGAAGCATAGCCAACTGGAACGCTGCTTCAAGGAACCAAGGGAATCTTAGAGAAACACAAGGGCTGATTTACTAAAGGCCAATAGACTGTGCACTTTTCAAGGTGTAATTGCTCCAGAGCTTAGTCAATGAGCCTCACTTTGAAAAGAATGCCCAATCAGGTGCAGGGAAAATAAAATTAAAAAAATAATTTTTGCTTGCATGTGATTGGATGATGGAAGTCAGCAGAGCCTTTGCTCATTTACTAATCTCTGGAGCAACTGAGCTTTGCAAAGTGCGCAGTCTATTTGCCTTTAGTAAATCAACCCCACAGTTTCCTGTACTTCCCCCTCCAGCTGCATTGCTGCTCTGGATGAGCGCCACCTACAGGGCAGAAAATAGACTGCAACTGCCTACATGCCTTTGGAGTAAATGCATTTTAGGGGTCAAAGCAGGTTCTCTTTATCAATCTTGGCATATAATGTTGGAGGTGGAGATTGGACGTGTGAAATGTATAGTGGACCAGACAAAGTACATAGGAAAAACCACCCTCGGTAACACCCACCCTCCATAATTGCCCTCCTAGTCATGTAGACAGCCGTAGGTAACACAAGTGATGCTGAGTTCTCCATGATTAAAGGACTTGAAATCCATGAATGAAAGGGGCGGGGCCAGGGACAGGCAGACTGGGGAGGAAAGAGCTAGATGATGCTGAGCGTTCTACCAGCCAGGGAATGAGGAGGAGCTCTATTTGACTTACTGCAGTTTCTAATGCACATTGTGAGAAGCCCGCAGTGTGCAATGAAATCAGAGTGAGCCATTTCAGTCCAGGGGAGGAGCCGGTACACCTGTGCAAGACTGAAGGGGAGGAGCCGGTACAACTGTGCAAGACTGAAGGGGAGGAGCCGGTACACCTGTGAAAGACTGAAGGGGAGGAGCTGATATACCTGTGCAAGACTGGTGGGGAGGAGTCGGTACACCTGTACAAGACTGAAGGGGAGGAGCCGGTACACCTGTGCAAGACTGAAGGGGAGGAGCTGGTACAGCTGTGCAAGACTGAAGGGGAGGAGCCGGTACAACTATTAAAGACTGAAGGGGAGGAGCCGGTGCAACTGTTCAGGACTGAAGGGGAGGAGCTGGTACACCTGTACAAGACTGAAGGGAGGAGCCAGTACACCTGTGCAAGACTGAAGGGGAGGAGCCGGTACACCTGTGCAAGACTGAAGGGGAGGAGCCGGTACACCTGTGCAAGACTGAAGGGGAGGAGCCGATACACCTGTGCAAGACTGAAGGGGAGGAGCCGGTACACCTTTGCAAGACTGAAGGGGAGGCCAGAGGTCAGATTGAGTGATATCTGCCAGGATCTGTAGGTACATGATAACATCACACAGGATATTCGTCCTCCTTGGAGATCTCCTTGGAGCTGTGAGGACAGGAGGTTCCATCGCACACACACGGGGAATCTGCGGTGCCGAGGGAAGTGACATTTTCTTTTGCAGTTAACGATCCTAAAAATAGTTCTTGAGTCAGCAGATCCTGTACAAGTGTGTGTGATGGAACCTCAACATCGATATTTATATCGTTCCATCCATCTATCTTGCTGCTCTGGGGGAATTCATTTATTTCCACAAAGAATTATATTTGTAGACAGATTTCACCAATTTCCAAACCGTTTTCTTTGCGTGACTTTTGCCTGTACTTCACATTATGCTAAACTTCGTTCAAAGTGTTACTAAACCCCCAACAGTACAATCAGTCTGTAGATGCAGGAAAGCATGCTGGTTATACTCACTGTGGAACCTAAGGGGTTAATCCTCCTCATTGTGTAAAAAACACTGTTTGATCCTGTCTTCTCTGATCCTCCCCTTCTTCCAGTGTTCCCCTCTTATGAATGCAGGGTCTGGGGAGAGCAGATATAGTGAATGCGGGGTCCGGGGAGAGCGGATATAGTGAATGCGGGGTCCGGGGAGAGCGGATATAGTGAATGCGGGGTCCGGGGAAAGCGGATATAGTGAATGCGGGGTCCGGGGAGAGCGGATATAGTGAATGCGGGGTCCGGGGAGAGCGGATATAGTGAATGCGGGGTCCGGGGAGAGCGGATATAGTGAATGCGGGGTCCGGGGAGAGCGGATATAGTGAATGCGGGGTCCGGGGAGAGCGGATATAGTGAATGCGGGGTCCAGGGAGAGCGGATACAGTAAATGCGGGGTCCGGGGAGAGTGGATATAGTGAATGCAGGGTCCAGGGAGAGCGGATACAGTAAATGTGGGGTCCGGGGAGAGTGGATATAGTGAATGCGGGGTCCGGGGAGAGTGGATATAGTGAATGCGGGGTCCGGGGAGAGCGGATATAGTGAACGCGGGGTCCGGGGAGAGCGGATATAGTGAATGCGAGGTCCGGGGAGAGCGGATATAGTGAATGCGGGGTCCGAGGAGACCGGATATAGTGAATGCGGGGTAAGGAGAGCGGATATAGTGAATGCGGGGTCCGGGGAGAGTGGATATAGTGAATGCGGGGTCCGGGGAGAGCGGATACAGTAAATGCGGGGTCCGGGTAGAGCGGATATAGTGAATGCAGGGTCCGGGGAGAGCGGATATAGTGAATGCGGGGTCCGGGGGGAGCGGATATAGTGAAAACAGAAAAAAAGCAAACAAAAAAAATCAAAAACAAAAAAAATCCCCCAAAAAACCAAACAAAACTACAAAAAAAAACAAACAAAAAAACAAAGAAAAAAAAATCACAAAAAAAAATCCCCAAAAATACAAAACAAAAAGACCTGAAAAAAACAAACAAAACAAAACTGAAAAAAACACAAACAAAAAAAATTAAAAACAACCTCCCCAAAAAAACAAAACAAAACCACCCCCTCCCCCCCAAAAAAAGAAATAAAACGGCTGACTCAATGGACCTCATGGTCTTTTTCTGCCGTCACTTTTCTATGTTTCTCTGGTCTGATAGAAGTCAATGGGGCCGCCATGCACAGGAGCAGACAGGACAGAGAAGACTTGAGGCATCGGGGTGGGGGGGGGGCGGGTAAAGTTGCGTCCGAAGAGGGAGCAAAAAAACCAACCGCACTTTGTCTTCCAATGACTTCTGATTGGATGTTCTCCTTGAACAGGTTTATGTTTTCTGTGACACACAGGATCCCTTTAATCCGGGGAACTCTGGCGTGCTCCCCCGGCCCGGCGCTGCCGTCTCTTTACTATCCGTGTGATTCTATTTTTAGGGATTTCCTCCGGGAATCGCCGCATAGATCCGAGTCAACCTGTGAAAAATGTACAGCGTGTAATTTTCATTCAGCTAAGCGTGTGAAGATTTCTGTCTCTCGCTCTGTATGTGTCATATATGTAACGTCCTTCCTCTAGGAATGAAGATTAATTGCTTTATTTTTGCCTTCCCTGGTCCCTCCCCCACCCCCCATCATCATCAACATGTTAATAAAACAATTCTGTTTCCATGACATACTTTTTTTTAGTTTCCGTGACGTCATCACTGAGTCTCTGTGATTCTCTATGCCATGCAGGCAGATCATGGCTGGAGGATGGACCCGGGAGGAGTCTTGATACAAGCAGTGGGCTGGCTCATGGGAGGAGTTATTCAAATATAAAGAAAAAAAAATAGTTTGAGATGGGTGGAGGTCAGTGTGGAGGAGTGGGCGTTCCTAGGTATGATGAATTTGCATACAGACCGCCCTAGGTGACACCCACGTGTGATTGACAGAAGTGGAATTTAACCTCTTGCCTACCGGCGCCTTTTATAAATGGCAGTTGGCAGAACAAGATTTTAACCTCTTCATGCCTATTGGCTGCCTATAGGCGTCCATCTGTAAACTGTTTACTGTGCTGACGACGCGCTCGCGGCACACGCGTGTCACAGACCACTCCCAGTGAACACTTTCCGTCAATCACAGCGGTCATATGATCGGAATGCCCACCTCCTTCTCCCAGCATTTTGATCCTTCTAAAGAGCCAGGAGGTGGTGGCAGGAAAGGGTTAAACACACTCCTGGGCCGGCTCATGGGAGGAGTTATGCAGATATCAACCTGTCTTGATGGGCGGAGTCATTCTGGAAGAGTAAGCATTTCCAGGCATGCAGACCACCCTAGGTAACACCCATGTGTGATGCTGAGCCTCCATGATTGACAGAATTGACATCCAATGAATGGAAGAGGCGGGATTAGGGACAGTCAGGCTGGGGAGGAAAGGCTAGATGATGCTGGACGTCCTCCAGCCAGGAAAGGAGGCGGAGCTCTGTCTGATTTGCTGCAGCTTCTAATGCACATTGAGAAAAGCTTACAGTGAGCGGTGACATCAGAGGAAGCCATATCAGTCCAGGGGAGGAGCCGATACACCTGTGCAAGACTGAAGGGGAGGAGCCGATACACCTGTGCAAGACTGAAGGGGAGGAGCCGATACACCTGTGCAAGCCTGAAGGGGAGGAGCCGGCACATCTGTGCAAGACTGAAGGGGAGGAGCCAGTATATCTGTGCAAGACTGGAGGGGAGGAGCTAGTATAACTGTGCAAGACGAGGGGAGGAGCTGTGCAAGACTGAAGGGGAGGGGCCAGAATATATGTGTAAGACTGAAGGGGAGGAGCCAGTACAACTGTGCAAGCCTGAAGAGCAGGAGCCGGTACACCTGTGCAAGACAGAAGGGAAGGAGCCGGTTCACCTGTGCAAGACTGGAGGGGAGGAGCCGGTACACCTGTGCAAGACAGAAGGAGAGGAACCGGTTCACCTGTGCAAGACTGAAGGGGAGGAGCCGGTACACCTGTGCCAGACAGAAGGGGAGGAGCCGGTACACCTGTGCAAGACTGGAGGGGAGGAGCTGGTACACTTTTTCAAGACTGGGGGGGAAGAGCCGGAACACCTGTGCAAGCCTGGAGGGAGGGCTGGGGTTCTGCTTTAACCTGCCCCCTATGATTTCCTATGTTGTGTTGTGATTGGAGTGTCCTTTTCTTGCCTGCAATGTCTGACTCTGATCTTCTCTCTCTAGGATTCAACGTCAACCACCTTGACATCGCTCCTCGCTATGCCAGCATTCTGATGGGGATCTCCAATGGCGTGGGGACCCTGTCCGGGATGGTGTGCCCCCTGATCGTCGGAGCCATGACTAAGAACAAAGTACGTCCATCTCCTTCCTGGGCTCATTACGGACCCGGCGCTGTCAGGAAGAGCGCCGAGGCTTCTAAATATAGAACCTCCAACTCCCTCTCCGGTCTGCATGTGACCGAGGAGTCAGGAGGTTTTAATTAACTGCGAAAGAAACAAGCTGAGCGCCGCGAATACACGGACCGCCAGCCAACACGCATTACAAGTCACAGAGCTGTCATCCATCCATGAATGGGGGGCGGAGGAAGAAAATACAACGCCGAGCTCATCTCAGTCCATTCTCTCATTAAAGGGAAATCTTGTTGCATTTTTAGATTTTTAGATTTATTTTAATCTCGCTTTTTTTTTACATAATTCAAAATCAGATGTTAGAACTTGATCTCTAGAGACAAAAATAGTTGTTGTTTTTTGTACTCACCTTAAAACCCCTTTTTTTGAGTTTTTTGGAGTTTACAGTGAGTACAAAAATCCTTGTCTATTGAGGGACATGGGAAATCTTTCACCCCCCGGGTTATACTGCCACCTACAGAAGGTTTGGATATTGGCAAAACTCCATCCCCCCAAAAAAACTATAGACCAGCCAAGGATAGCCCCTCCTCTATCCAGCATGCCTCAGTTTTTGTGTCCTAGAAGGATCAACACCTTCTTCTAGTCCAGGGGTGTCAAACTGGTGGCCCTCCAGCTGTTGCCAAAGTCCCATCATGCCTCTGCCTTTGGGAGTCATGCTTGCAACTGTCAACCTTGCAAGGCCTCATGGGACTTGTAGTTTGGCAACAGCTGGAGGGCCGCCAGTTTTACACCCGTGTACTATTTACCCAGCATGCCTCAGTTTTTTGCTATTGTCCTAGAAGGATCAACACCGTCTTCTAGTCCAAGGGTGTGAAACTGGTGGCCCTCCAGCTGTTGCCAAACTATAAGTCCTATCATGCCTCTGCCTTTGGGAGCCATGCTTGCAACTGTCAACCTTGCAAGGCCTCATGGGACTTGTAGTTTGGCAATAGCTGGAGGGCCGCCACTTTGACACCCGTGTTCTAGTCCAAACTCATTTTTTTATAGCATCTGGACACTGGCAAACACAAAAAAGTAGGCCGGACGAGAATAACCCCGCCCCCCTACTACCAGCATGCCTCAGTTTAGTAGCAAAGTAGTATCAAGAGCATGATCCCTCACAGGGGTGGGACCTGTTCCCTTCAATGGACTCTAAGAAATGGGTTTTATGGTGAGAACATCATCCTCGTCTGTTGAGGGACACAGGAAGTCTTTCACCTCTGGGCCATTTTTCGACCTATAGGAGGACTGGACACTGGCAAATAAAAAAAACTGTAGGTCAGACCGGGATAACCCCTCCCACTACCAGCGTGCTCCATTTTAGTACCAATAGCATGATCATCCAGAGGGGTGGGACCTGTTCCCTTCAATGGACTCCAATAAATGGATTTTACGGCAGGTACAAAAATCCTCGTCCATCTTTGTCCATTGAGGAACATAGGAACTAATTTTGGACATTGGCAAAAAAAACCCAAAAAACTATAGACCAGCCAAGCATATCCCTTCTCTACCCAGCATGCCTCAGTTTTTTGCTAGTGTCCTAGAAGGATCAACACCTTCTATTAGTCCAAACTTCTAGTCCAAACTGAGGGACACAGGAAGTCTTTCACCTCTAGGTCATATTTCCACCCATAGGAGGACTGGACTCTGGAAAATAAAAAAAAACTGTAGGTCAGACCAGGATAACCCCTCCTACTACCAGCATGCTCCATTTTAGTACCAAATCAGTACCAATAGGATGATCATCCAGAGGGGGGGGGCCTGTTCCCTTCAATGGACTCCAAGAAAAGGATTTTACGGCAAGTACAAAAATCCTCATCCATCTTTGTCCATTGAGGAACACAGAAACTAATTTTGTGACAAAATTAGTTTCAGCCAGAGGCGGAACTACTAGGGTTGCAGAGGTCGCATGTACGACCGGACCTTTGTGTTTCACCACCTTCTTGCTGTCTTGGGGCCCACTACAGAACATGTGTAAGGGTCCTACTGCAGGACCATAATAAAGGGCCCAGGGCCCCAAAGGAAGGACCCTGAGCTAGGAGGAAAGGACCAATCAAAAGGGCCCCAGAATCAGGTCAGAGGGGCTCTTCATGGTTTCTTTCACCGGGGCTCTAAAGGTTCTAGTTACACCTCTGGTTTCAGGGAATTACTCCACTCATCTCTGTCCCTTCCCACATGGAAGAAAAATATATTTTAAATATATTTTAAAAATATTCTTCCCAAATATTTTGACAAATATTCAAAATACTACAGTTTTGGCCGTATTCAATATATATAAAAAAAATATATATATATATATACTGTATGTTGAAATTCTTTTTTATATATTACAAAATATATGAAAAATATTTTAAAAAATATATAGTTTTTTAAATATATTCTTCAGATTTTTTTTAAACAAGAATATATTTTAAAAAAATATATAAAACCACTTTGTAATATATAAAAAACACATTTCAACATACAGTAGAGATATATATATATTTATTTATATTTATATATATATATATTTATGTGTATATATATATATATATATATATATATATTGAATACGGCCAAAATTGTAGTATTTCAAATATATGCCAATATATTTGGGAAGAATATTTTAAAAATATATTTAAAATGTATTTTTTATCCATGTGGGTTGCCGATGAATTTTTCGATCTATTGCTCTAATAACCTTTTGCAAAATTTCTGTAAATCATGTTTTTTTTATTTTTTAATCTTTTGTAGACACGTGAGGAATGGCAATACGTCTTCCTAATCGCAGCTCTGGTCCATTACGGTGGAGTCATCTTCTACGGCTTATTTGCCTCTGGAGAGAAGCAGCCCTGGGCAGACCCCGAGCAGACCAGCGACGAGAAATGTGGCTTCATCCATGAGGATGAGTTGGCTGAGGAGAGCGGGGACATTAGTCAAAATTATATTAATTACGGTACCGCCAAAACCTACGGCACCACCACGCAGGTGAGCGGCGGCTGGCCCAACGGCTGGGATAAGAGAGAAGAGTTTATACAAGAAGAAGGACAAGCGTCATACCAATATAGAGAAGATGGAGACTACTCCTAACTCAAGCTGTAGCTAGTTATTATTATTTTTTTTTTTTATCATAGTGTCTGTGGTCAAATTCATCGTAGTGTTTGCACACAAGTGGTGGATCATTGAAAACACATGTCATACATGAAGATAAGATCCAGCTTTGATTACAAGTGGACAGACCAATACATCGGCTTGGTGCCACCATCCATGGAACCATCTCTGGAGTTCATTTTAGAATGCCATTACCGAAAACATTGCCACCATGGATGCAGTACCCGAGATGGTCAAAGCACACTTAGATATAGCACAGCGGAAAACTCTCTCTCCAACCGAGACAAAGCGGACACAAAGATGGCGACACATCCGAAACAACGTTGCCAAATCTTTGCTGCGTCATTGGAGCCTTTTTTTTAGTAGATCTCTACAAGACCGATGGTAGTCAACTGACCGTCATTAGGAAATGGATGACGGTTCAACCAGCACAAAAAAAAAAACTATTGGCCAAAACAGTCCTTCAAAGTGTAAAAAGTAGAGACACGACTATCTCGCTCACAAAACTCTCGACCGGCATTCATTTCCAGCGCACCGAGAGGATGGTTCAATGGTGGCCCACCCAACTGGTGGCAACGTCAATACCGAATATGGAAGACGCTCGCCATTTATACAGAGATGTGGATATTTTTCATACAACGCAGCTGAGATTTTTGGTTTGTAGGCGGAGCTGTGTAATATTTGGTGGCACCTCCATTCCCTATCGAGATATATATATACATACAATATATACTGGTGAGCCACCTAAATGGCTACACATTGAAGGAGCATGAAATGAAGACACGTTCAGAGTTGGGTTGTTGGAAATATCATAAATAGGTGCGCAGGACAAAATATATCTTTTTTTTTTTTTTTTGCGCTGGGCGACGATGTTTAATATGTAACAATTCTAGCGTCTGATAGTGAACGCAGTTGTGGATGTTGACTGCAATGCTGAGATCTACTGGTTTTGTACGAAATTTTAGCGCAAGTTCTAGATATAGTTTTTAGAATTCTGAAACAAATGTAGAAACGCGTATTCGGCACCAACAGTTCCTCTTTTAACCACTTGGGGACCGCCCGCAGTACATATACGGTGGCCCCTGTACGCAGGATCACGTCTATAAACGTGATCCTGAATTTTGGGGTAGGGGGCGCGCGACCGCCCACCGATCAGAATGTCTGCCGCAGTCCCGCTATAAGTCGCTGATCGCCGCCATTATTAGTATAAGTGTAAAAAAAATAATCCCAGTATCTATACCGCCATTTGTAGACGCTATAACTTTCACGTAAACCAATTAATTTACACGTATTGGGATTTTTTTTAGCAAAGACATGTTGCAAAATATTTACATTTTGGCCGAAATTTATCACAAAATTTGATTTTTACATTTTTATACCCGCCGGAGCTCAGTGATTGCCGGCAAACACTGACAGGGAGGATGGCTGCATTGTTTTCAATGCAGCTCTCCTCCCTGTCAGTTTGGGCACACCGACCCACATGGATGAGCTCAACCTTCTGGATCAGTGTGCTTACAGTGAAGCACACTCCCCTCGCCCCCTAGTGAAACACTCCCCTCACACAGTTAACCCTTTGATTGCCTTCTAATGTTAATCCCTTCCTCCCCAGTGCCATTAGTACGGTGTCAGTGTTTTGTTTTGTTTTGTTTGCACTGATCACTGTATTGGTGTCACTGGGGATGTCAGTGACCCCAAGTCAGTTCCCCCCCAGTGTCAGAATGCCCTCCAGAGTCCCGCCATAAGTCGCTGATTGCCGCCATTATTACTATAAATTTTTTTAAAAATCCCAGTATCTATCCTGCCATTTGTAGACGCTATAACTTTCACATAAACCAATTAATTTACACGTATTGGGATTTTTTTTTTTAGCAAAGACATGTCGCAGAATAAATTTTGGCCGAAATTTATCACAAAATGTGATTTTTACATTTTTTTACTAGGCATGTTTTATAGCAAAAAGACCAAAATATTTTTTTTTTCTCAAAATTGTCAGCCATTTTTTTTTTTTATAGCGCAAAAAATAAAAAGCGCACAGGTGTTCCAATACCACCGAAAGAAAGCTCAATTTGTGGGGAAAATAAGGACATGCATTTCATTTTGGTGCAGCGTTGCAGGATCGCGCAATTGTCAAAGTAACGCAGCGCCGTAAAGCAAACCGCTTCTTTAAAGGACCACAAAAAAATGTAAACTGGCCTGGACCAAAACAAAAAAACATATAAAATATAGGTTACGTAAGCTGTGAAAGGACAAAAATGTTTTTTTTTTACGTTTTAGTTGCGGCACTAAATAGTAAGCACAAGAAGACATGTTGCAAAATATTTACATTTTGGCCGAACTTTATCACAAAATTAGATTTTTACATTTTTATAGCCGCCGGAGCCCCGTGATTGCCGGCAAACACTGACAGGGAGGACGGCTGCATTGTTTTCAATGCAGCTCTCCTCCCTGTCAGTTTGGGCACTCTGACCCACATGGATGAGCTCAGCCTTCCGGATCAGTGTGCTTACAGTGAAGCACACACCCCCGCCCCCTAGAAACAGACCCCGCCCTCTAGTTAAACACTCCCCTCATTCAGTTAACCCTTTGATTGCCTTCTAATGCTAACCCCTTCCTCCCCAGTGCCATTAGTATGGTGTCAGTGTTTTTTTTTTTTGCACTGATCACTGTATTGGTGTCACTGGGATGTTAGTGACCCCAAGTCAATTCTCCCCCAGTGTCAGAAATTTAAAAAAAATCCCAGTATCTATACCGCCATGACTAGTATAAAAAAAAATCCCAGTATCTATACCGCCATGACTAGTATAAAAAGAAAATCCCAGTATCTATACCGCCATGACTAGTATAAAAAAAAATCCCAGTATCTATACCGCCATGACTAGTATAAAAAAAAAAAAACCAGTATCAATGCCGCCATGACTAGTATAAAATGCCGCCATGACTAGTATAAAAAAAAATCCCAGTATCCGTCCCGCAATGACTAGTATAAAAAAAAAATCCCAGTATCTATCCCGCCATTTGTAGACGCTATAACTTTCACATAAACCAATTAATTTACACCTATTGGGATTTTTCTTTTAGCAAAGATATGTCGCAGAATAAATTTTGGCCGAAATTCATCACGAAATTTGATTTTTAAATTTTTTTACTGGACTTGTTTTATAGCAAAAAGTTCAAATAATTGTTTTTTTTCTTAATAGCGAAAAAAATGTAAAACGCACAGGCGATCCAATACCGCCGAAAGAAATCCCAATTTATGCGGAACTAAAGAACGTAAATTTCATTTTGGTGCGGCGTTGCAGGACTGCGCAATTGTCAGTTAAAGTAACGCAGCGCCGTAACGCAAACCGCTTCTGTAAAGGACCGCAAAAAATGTAAACTGGCCTGGACCAAAACAAAAAAACATATAAAGAATTAGTTACGTAAGCTGTGAAAGGACAAAAATGTTTTTACGTGTTAGTTGCGCACAATAGTAAGCACAAGAAGTTACTGTAGTTAGAGATGACGGCAAATCCTGCGGAGTTTAGGTCAAATGATTTCATAGGTTAGAAACTTTTTATTTTTCTAAAATTCTGGATATTTTAAAGAGCATTAAAATAAAAAAAACTGTAATAGAGAGATTATTTATAATTATTATATTTTATACTTGTAGTAGAGTAGTAGTAGTAGTAGTAGTAGTAGTAGTAGTAGTAGTAGTAGTAGTAGAGTAGTAGTAGTGGTGATAGTAATAGTAGTAGCAGAGGTGGTAGTAGTAGTTGTACACTAGTAGCAGTGTGTAGTAGTGGAAGTAGTCTTTATTTAAAATTTACCAGAGAGATAAAAAGTAAAATTGTATCAATTCCAAATGTTTTGTTTATCTCTAACTATAGTAAACTATCAGATCAGGTTTTCTCAACTAGGGTTCCTCCTATAAACAATGGCCACTAATGTAAGGGAGTAATTTCGGGGGGCCACTTCTGCTCTGATGTAAGGGGGTCTTTTTTTTTTGCACTTTCCACCAATGTAGAGCGGTATTTTTCCTCTGATAACCAATGTAAGGGGGTGTTTGTCCACTATAGTAAACTATTAGATCAAGTTTTCTCAACTAGGGTTCCTCCAACAAACAATGGGCACCAATGTAAGGGAGCAATTTCGTACTGACATTCAAATGTGGGGGGCTTCTGCTCTGATGTAAGGGGGTCTTTTTTTTTTGCACTTTCCACCAATGTAAAGTGGTATTTTTCCACTGACAACCAATGTAAGGGGGCATTTGTCCACTGATGTCCAATGTAGGGGATACTTCTCCACTGCCCACCAATGTAAGGCGGCACTTGTCCACTGAAGACCAATGTAAGGGGGTGTTTGTCCACTGCCCACCAATGTAAGGGGACATTTGTCCACTGAAGACCAATGTAAGGGGGTGTTTGTCCACTGCCCACCAATGTAAGGGGACATTTGTCCACTGCCCACCAATGTAAGGGGACGTTTGTCCACTGAAGACCAATGTAAGGGGGTGTTTGTCCACTGAAGACCAATGTAAGGGGATATTTTTCCACTGACAACCAATGTAAGGGGACATTTGTCCACTGAAGACCAATGTAGGGGGCTGTTTGTCCACTGAAGACCAATGTAAGGGGATATTTTTCCACTGACAACCAATGTAAGGGGGCATTTGTCCACTGATGTCCAATGTAAGGGGGTACTTACACTGCCCACCAATGTAATGGGACATTTTTCCACTGACAACCAATGTAAAGGTGTATTTGTCCACTGCCTACCAATGTAAGGGGGCACTTGTCCACTGATGTCCAATGTAAGGGGACATTTTTCCACTGGCCACCAATATAAGGGGGCATTTGTCAACTGACAACCAATGTAAGGGGCATTTGTCCGCTGATGACCAAAGTAAGGGGACATTTGTCCACTGGCCACCAATATAAGGGGACATTTGTCCACTGTAGACCAATGTAAGGGGGTGTTTGTCCACTACCCACCAATATAAGGGGACATTTTTCCACTGACAACCAATGTAAGGAGGCATTTGTCCACTGATGTCCAATGTAAGGGGGTACTTGTCCACTGCCCACCAATGTAAGGGGACATTTGTCCACTATAGCAAACTATTAGATCAGGTTTTCTCAAGTAGGGTTCCTCCAACAAACAATCGCCACCAATGTAAGGGACCAATTTCGTACTGACATTCAAATGTAAGGGTGCATTTGCCCACAGCAACCAAAGTAAGGGGGCATTTGTCCACTGCAACCAATGTAAGGGGGCAATTGCCACTGAGGACCAATGTAAGGGAGCATTTGTCCACTGAAGACCAATGTAATGGAGCATTTGTCCTCAGCAGCCAATGTCAGGAGACATTTTCCCACTGACGGCCACTGTAAGGAGGCATTTGTCCACTGGCCACCAAAAAAGGTGTCATTTTACCACTGAGAGCCAATGTAAGGGGCCGTTTGTCCACTGATGTTCAATGTAAGGCGACATTTGTTCACTGGCCACCAATATAAGGTTGCATTTTTCCACTGATCACCAATGTACAATGGCATTTTCCACTGACAACAAGAGTAGGGGGCATTTGTCCACTGGCCACCAATGTAAGGGGACATGTGTCCACTGTCCACCAATGTAAGGGGACATGTGTCCACTGTCCACCAATGTAAGCAGGCATTTGTCCACTGCAACCAATGTAAGCTTGGGAAAAGCTATACTAGATGAATCTTGCCACAAGCTGGTGTCTTCCCAGGTAAGCACCATATTTGTTTTTTTGGGGTTTTTTTGGTTGAACTGGATGAACTTTTGTCTTTTCTCAGCCAGACTAACTATGTAGAAGCACTTTTTCTACAATCCTTTTTTTTGTTTGTTTTGTTGTAGAGACCACCCTAAATTTTGGTGTAGATCATGCTTGGATGCACATTGTGTTGGAGCAGCCCATTCATTTCCTATGGGCTCTTGACCAGGGTCCAATGAACCAAAAAAACTTTCCTGGCCCGGCACGCCACAATATGTGTATATACATCTATGCATCGTGGGAGGTTGATGGGTCAAGGGTACTGTTTATTGTAAATCCCAACTACTTCACCACAAGGCTTCCCTCACTGCTCACCCGACCCAACGGTGCAAGCTTCAAGATTGTCCATGATCTAACATCAGAGGCAGAGAAACAAGACTGGAGCTGCTCAACTTCAAATAGTCCAAGGTACATTTATAAGTGACCCCAGGTACGGAGAAAAACCATCTGCTCTGCTTACGCGTTTCACTTCAACAGGAGCTTTGTCATGGAGTTCTTTGACTAAGCTCCTGAAAAAATAGTGCCCCATCGTTGGTGTCAGTGAAAGGAATAGTGGTCCATCATTGGACCTCCTAGAAGTGGGCCTCCTAGAAGAAATCGTGCCCCATTGTTGGTGTCAGTGAAATGAATAGTGGTCCATCATTGGACCTTCTAGAAGTGGGCCTCCTAGAAGAAATAGTGCCCCATCGTTGATGTCAGTGAAAGGAATGGTGGTCCATCATTGGACCTTCTGAAAGTGGGCCTCCTAGAAGAAATAGTGCCCCATCGTTGGTGTCTTTGAAAGGAATAGTGGTCCATCATTGGACCTCTTAGAAGTGGGCCTCCTAGAAGAAATAGTGCCCCATCGTTGGTGTCTTTGAAAGGAATAGTGGTCCATCATTGGACCTCTTAGAAGTGGGCCTCCTAGAAGAAATAGTGCCGCATCGTTGTTGTCAGTGATAGGAATAGTGGTCCATCATTGGACCTCCTAGAATTGGGCCTCATAGAAGAAATAATGCTCTATTGTTGGTGTCAGTGAAAGAAATGGTGGTCCATCATTGGACCTCCTAGAGGTGGGCCTCCTAGAAGAAATAGTGCCCCATCGTTGGTGTCAGTGAAAGGAATAGTGGTCCATCATTGGACCTCTTAGAAGTGGGCCTCCTAGAAGAACTAGTGCCGCATCGTTGTTGTCAGTGAAAGGAATAGTGGTCCATCATTGGACCTCCTAGAATTGGGCCTCATATAAGAAATAGTGCCCTATTGTTGGTGTCAGTGAAAGGAATAGTGGTCCATCATTGGACCTCCTAGAATTGGGCCTCATAGAAGAAATAATGCTCTATTGTTGGTGTCAGTGAAAGAAATGGTGGTCCATCATTGGACCTCCTAGAGGTGGGCCTCCTAGAAGAAATAGTGCCCCATCATTGGTGTCTTTGAAAGGAATAGTGGTCCATCATTGGACCTCTTAGAAGTGGGCCTCCTAGAAGAAATAGTGCCGCATCGTTGTTGTCAGTGAAAGGAATAGTGGTCCATCATTGGACCTCCTAGAAGAAATAGTGCCCCATCGTTGGTGTTAGTGAAAGGAATAGTGGTCCATCATTGGAGATCCTAGAATTGGGCCTCATAGAAGAAATAGTGCCCCATCCTTGGTATCAGTGAAAGGAATAGTGGTCCATCATTGGAGATCCTAGAATTGGGCCTCATAGAAGAAATAGTGCCCTATTGTTGGTGTCAGTGAAAGGAATGGTGGTCCATCATTGGACCTCCTAGAAGAAATAGTGCCCCATCGTTGGTGTTAGTGAAAGGAATAGTGGTCCATCATTGGACCTGCTAGAAGTGGGCCTCCTAGAAGAAATAGTGCCCCATCCTTGGTATCAGTGAAAGGAATAGTGGTCCATCATTGGACCTGCTAGAAGTGGGCCTCCTAGAAGAAATAGTGCCCCATCCTTGGTATCAGTGAAAGGAATAGTGGTCCATCATTGGACCTGCTAGAAGTGGGCCTCCTAGAAGAAATAGTGCCCCATCCTTGGTATCAGTGAAAGGAATAGTGGTCCATCATTGGAGATCCTAGAATTGGGCCTCATAGAAGAAATAGTGCCCCATCGTTGGTATCAGTGAAAGGAATTGTGGTCCATCATTGGTGTCATTGGAAGGACTAGTGCCCCATTTTTGCTGTCAGTGGAAGGAGTAATTCCGCATTACTAATGTCAGTGGAAGGGACAGTGCCCCATCTTTGGTGTCCGTGGGAAATAATAGGTAATTATTATACATAGTTTGGATCAGTGGGTGGAATTATGTCCCACTGGAAGGAATGGTGCCTCATCATTGGTGACACAACCAGCAACTGCACCAATGGGAAGATCCACCAGTGGGAGATATAGCAGTTCCTACTTCACATAAGCAAGCGTTTTACACCACATAGTGAGTTGCCAATTGTCTTTTAAATAAAGTGGAGGTTTCAATGCTACACTTAGCCTGCGCTCCCATTTATTTTAACTTTCTTTGTTCAATATTTATTATTACCTCCATATGTCAGTGGAATATTTGGTGTAATTGATAAAGCATTTGGATTTAGTAAATTAGGACGCCCCCTTTTGATGATTTAAAAGCAGAAAACTGGACTATAATAGGCCAATACTTAAAATCACCATCCACTTTGCAAATTTTTTTTTTTCTAGGGAGTTATATATTAAATATTCAGAACTCATAAAAAAAATCTAATAAAATATATCAATTTATTTAAAACCTCTATGATGTAATATATAAAACTGGACTACAATAGGCCCATACTTAAAATGACCATCCACTTTGCAAATTTTTTTTGTTTCAGGAAGTTATATATTAAATATTCATAACTGAAAAAAAAAAATCTAATAGAATATATCAATTTATTTAAAACCTCTATGAAAGAATATATAAAACTGGACTATAATAGGCCAAAATTTTTTTTTTCAGGGAGCTATATATTTAATATTCATAACTCAAAAAAACTAATAGAATATATCAATTTATTTAAAACCTCTATGATGTAATATATATAATGATGTAATATATAAAACCGGACTATAATTGGCCAATACTTAAAATCACCATATTTTAAATATTCATAACTGAAAAAAAAAATCTAGTAGAATATATCAATTTATTTCAAAAATTTATAATAGAATATATAAAACTGGACTATAATTGGCCAATACTTAAAATCACCATCCGCGTTGCAAATTTTTTTTTTTTGTTCAGGGAGTTATATATTAAATATTCATAAATAATAAAAAAAAATCTAATAGAATATATCAATGTATTTAAAACCTGTATGACAGAATATATAAAACTGGACTACAATTGGCCAATACTTAAAATCACCATTCACTTTGCAAATTTATTTTTGTTTCCAGGGAGTTATATATTAAATATTCATAACTGAAAAAAAAATCTAATAGAAGATATCAATTTATTTAAAATCTTTATGATAGAATATATAAAACTGGACTATAATAGGCCAAAAATTTTTTTTTCAGGGAGCTATATATTTAATATTCATAACTCAAAAAATCTAATAGAATATATCAATTTATTTAAAACCTCTATGATGTAATATATAAAACTGGACTACAATAGGCCAATACTTAAAATCACCATCCGCGTTGCAAATTTTTTTTTTTCCAGGGGGTTATATATTAAATATTCATAACTGAAAAAAAAATCTAGTCGAATATATCAATTTATTTAAAACATTTATGATAGAATATATAAAACTGGACTATAATTGGCCAATACTTAAAATCACCATCCGTGTTGCAAATTTTTTTTTTTGTTCAGGGAGTTATATGTTAAATATTCATAAATAATAAAAAAAAAATCTAATAGAATATATCAATGTATTTAAAACCTGTATGACAGAATATATAAAACTGGACTACAAAAGGCCAATACTTAAAATCACCATCCGCGTTGCAAATTTTTTTTTTTTGTTCAGGGAGTTATATATTAAATATTCATAACTCATAAAAAAAAATCTAATAAAATATATCAATTTATTTAAAACCTCTATGATGTAATATATAAAACTGGACTACAAAAGGCCAATACTTAAAATCACCATCCACTTTGCAAATTTTTTTTTGTTTCAGGAAGTTATATATTAAATATTTATAACTGAAAAAAAAAATCTAATAGAATATATCAATTTATTTAAAACCTCTATGATAGAAAATATAATATGATATAATTTATAGACAAAATATTTAAGGCATTTTAACAGACACACCGAGCAATAACGTTTATAAAAACTGCACAATGATGATTTATTTATTTTTTATTTAAAGCAAACCTTTCCGCTTATCTTCTACTGCTTAAAGCTGGTTATTGGAGACCAAACGGTAATGCAATCCGCCCATCCAACCCATAGGAGCGATTTTTTTGATCACGACGCATAATCCCGACCGACATAAAATGATTCTATATGTGTGTTAGTGACTCCCCTGTTTTTATCCCATCCATTGTACTGTGTTAGTGATTGGAGGGTCTGCTACTGCAATATCGACCTTGAAAAAGAAATCAAGGACAAAAAAAAATGCAAAAACATACAGGCCTTGAAAATCTTCGAAAACTAAAAAAAAAAAAAAAAATGAAATCTGTTTATTTTATTTTATTTTTATTTTTTATTTTTTTTTGCTTTGTGCCTCAAAGTGATGTAAAATGTGACCATAGCTTTTGCTGTGTTTGATGAAAAAGGTGGGCAGTGTCACTTCTGTTGGTGCAAAAAGTGTTAATAAAATGCTATTTATCTTTTTGTAAAAAAAAAAAAAAGTTTGTCTTTTGGATTGCATTTATTTCTGGAAATGGTATGATACAAATGTTATGTTTTTCCCCATTTTAAGGCTCCAGGCACACGTCCATTTATACCCGCCGAGAAATGGAGGTTCCGATTGGGTCCGCCTTAAAAAACAGTGGACCTGATCGGAACGTCTGTGTGAAAGAGCCCATAGAGCTGAAAAACAGTGAAAAACAGATGTGAATGGACGAAAACGGATGAAAAATGGATGTAAACGGATGAAAATGGACAAAAAATGGATGTAAACAGACGAAAAACGGAGTTTGGGGAGCATCAGATGTCTCCCGGGTTTGGGGTGCTCAGCATTAGACGTCTCCCGGGTTTGTGCTGCGCACCATCAGCCATCTCCTGGGTTCAGGGTGCTCAGCATTAGACGTCTCCCGGGTTTGGGGTGCTCAGCATTAGATGTCTCCCGGGTTTGGGGTGCTCAGCATTAGATGTCTCCCGGGTTTGTGGTGCGCACCATCAGATATCTCCCGGATTTGGGGTGCACAGCATCAGACGTCTCCCGGGTTCGGGGTGTGCAGCATCAGATGTCTCCCATATTCGGAATACACAGTATCAGACGTCTCCCATGTTCGGGGTGCGCATCATCAGACATCTCCTGGGTTCAGGGTGCGCATCATCAGACTTCTCCCGGGTTCGGGGTGCACAGCATCCGTCGTCTCCCGGGTTCGGGGTGCACAGCATCAGACGTCTCCCGGGTTCGGGGTGCGCAGCATCAGATGTCTCCTGGGTTCGGGGTGCGCAGCATACGACGTCTCCTGGGTTTGGGGTGCACAGCATCAGATGTCTCCCGGGTTCGGGGTGCGCAGCATCAGCCGTCTCCCGGGTTCAGGGTGCACAGCATTAGACGTCTCCCGGGTTCGGGGTGCGCAGCATCAGATGTCTCCCGGGTTCAGGGTGCACAGCATTAGACGTCTCCCGGGTTCGGGGTGCGCAGCATCAGACATCTGCTGAGTTTGGGGTGCGCAGCATCAGCCGTCTCCCGGGTTTGGGGTACGCATGCTGACTCGTCATGTGACTGGACGCAGCATGATTTTGTTAGCAGGTTTCAGCCGATGATTTTATGGCCTGCTGATTGGTTGTATCCAGATCTGTGAATAAACTCATCACATATTACACGCGTGACACATGCTAGGCACACAGTTAACCCCGTGTCATTAGTACAGTGTATACTATTATATCTGATTACTGTATTAGTGTCACCAGTGATGTCATTGTTAGTCAGTGGGTGTACCCCTCTGCGACGATCTGTTAGCGCCAGATTGCCCGCCACACTTTCATGATCTCTCTATAAGTTTCTGATTGCCGACCATTACTAGTATATTGTCTATAGATGTTATATATATTATTATATGAGGAACTGAATGTATTCTCTCTTGGGAAGAGGAAACTAAGGGGGGATATGATCTCCATGTATAATACATAAGGGGGGGATATGATCACCATGTATAATACATAAGGGGAATATGATCTCCATGTATAATACATAAGGGGGGGATATGATCTCCATGTATAATACATAAGGGGGATATGATCTCCATGTATAATACATAAGGGGGATATGATCACCATGTATAATACATAAGGGGGGATATGATCACCATGTATAATACATAAGGGGAATATGATCTCCATGTATAATACATAAGGGGGATATGATCTCCATGTATAATACATAAGGGGGATATGATCTCCATGTATAATACATAAGGGGGGATATGATCTCCATGTATAATACATAAGGGGGGGATATGATCTCCATGTATAATACATAAGGGGTGATATGATCTCCATGTATAATACATAAGGGGTGATATGATCTCCATGTATAATACATAAGGGGGATATGATCTCCATGTATAATACATAAGGGGGGGATATGATCTCCATGTATAATACATAAGGGGTGATATGATCTCCATGTATAATACATAAGGGGGGATAAGATCTCCAGGTATAATACATAAGGGGGGATATGATCTCCATGTATAATACATAAGGGGGGGATATGATCTCCATGTATAATACATAAGGGGGATATGATCTCCATGTATAATACATAAGGGGGGATATGATCTCTATGTATAATACATAAGGGGGGATATGATCTCCATGTATAATACATAAGGGGGGGATATGATCTCCATGTATAATACATAAGGGGGGGATATGGTCTCCATGTATAATACATAAGGGGGGATATGATCTCCATGTATAATACATAGGGGGGGATATGATCTCCATGTATAATACATAAGGGGGGGATATGATCACCATGTATAATACATAAGGGGGGATATGATCTCCATGTATAATACATAAGGGGGGATATGATCTCCATATATAATACATAAGAGGGATATGATCACCATGTATAATACATAAGGGGGGGGGATATGATCCCCATGTATAATACATAAGGGGGGATATGATCTCCATATATAATACATAAGAGGGATATGATCACCATGTATAATACATAAGGGGGGGGATATGATCCCCATGTATAATACATAAGGGGGGATATGATCACCATGTATAATACATAAGGGGGGATATGATCTCCATGTATAATACATAAGGGGGGATATGATCTCCATGTATAGTGCATAAGGGGGGATATGATCTCCATGTATAATACATAAGGGGGGGGATATGATCCCCATGTATAATACATAAGGGGGGGATATGATCACCATTTATAATACATAAGGGGGGATATGATCTCCATGTATAATACATAAGGGGGGATATGATCTCCATGTATAATACATAAGGGGGGATATGATCTCCATGTATAGTGCATAAGGGGGGATATGATCTCCATGTATAATACATAAGGGGGGATATGATCACCGTGTATAATACATAAGGGGGATATGATCTCCACGTATAATACATAAGGGGGGATATGATCTCCACGTATAATACATAAGGGGGGATATGATCTCCATGTATAATACATAAGGAGGGATATGATCTCCATGTATAATACATAAGGGGGGGATATGATCTCCATGTATAATACATAAGGGGGGATATGATCTCCATGTATAATACATAAGGGGGATATGATCACCATGTATAATACATAAGGGGGGATATGATCTCCATGTATAATACATAAGGGGGATACGATCTCCATGTATAATACATAAGGGGGGATATGATCTCCATGTATAATACATAAGGGGGGATATGATCTCCATGTATAATACATAAG
>NW_028319057.1:175000-267650 GCF_062004578.1 Staurois parvus
TAAATTTTTAGCCCGTGCCAGCACAGTCCCACTGTATGGGTCAAATGCTAATTTTATTCTAGGGAGGAGGACACCAAAGATATACTCACTTGACCCTCTGATCCAGGGGCGGACTGACAACTCATGGGGCCCCCGGGCAATGGGGGATCATGGGGCCCCTGTGTCCTTGCCCAAACTCAAAAAAGCCTATGAAAAAGGTACCAGGGGCATCTCATGGGGCCCCCTACTGACCCCAGGCCCTCGGGCAGTGCCCGAGTTTCCAAATGGTCAGTCCATCCCTGCTCCGATCTTCCCAGCACAAGAACAGTCCTTATGGCTGGTTCCCCCCCCATATCCATCAGTCTTGTAAATTGACTGTTCCTGACGTCAGCATGCTCCACAGGAACAGTCCACTGTACTGCGGGGGGAGCGTGGTTTTCCGTAGGACCAGCGGATCAGCTGAGTATGAGGCTATCCCTCACCCCCCAGAAATAACAAGCAGCCGATCCATGCAGCGGGGGGGCACAGCCTCACTGCATAGCACAAAAAAAATCTTTCCTGACGTTCCGCTTGAAGAATTAATGGCAACTCACACATCTTGCTGAAGAGTAGCGCATTTCTGTGCGGGAAAGCACATGATATTTCGCATGTTCCTGACACATATACTATAGATCTGAACCAGGCCATTAACTTCAAAGGACGGTGCTATGCGCTCGAAATGCGAAAAAAAAAAAAAAAAAAGTGCGGGCAAAATTATTTAAAATTGTGCCACAGTAAAAATGTATTTTGCCAGATGCAAACACCCTCACATTTGCCAGATGCATAAGGCAAAAGGCAGTACGCAATTTTGCACCCTTTTCCCACACCACACTTGGTGCGAACAAGCCCTGACCAGGGGCAGACTGACCATTTGGAAACTCGAGCACGGCCCGGGGTCTGTAGGGGCCCCATAAGATGCCCCTGGTGCCTTTTTCATAGGCTTTTTTGAGTGTGGGCATGGACACAGGGGCCCCACGATCCCCTATTGCCCGGGGGCCCCATGATTTGTCAGTCCACACCTGGCCCTCACAGTAGGGCTGTAACAGGAACATTAGATTGTAAGCCCATGTAAGGCACGCAGGAATTATGTGCACAGCTCAATATTCTCTGCGAAAATTTATACTGCCATGCAAGCAAATAAAAGTCGTAAAATTTAAAAAAATAAATAAATAAATATATATATATATATATATATATATATATATAAAAACATAAATACATATAAAATAAATACATCCAAAATAAATTAATATAAATAAATACATATAAAATAAATTAATATAAATTAATTAAATTAAAATAGAAATTAATAATAAAAGAAAAGAAAAGAAAAGAAAAAAAAAAAAAAGAAATTCTGTTATGTTTGTAGTTATCAGCCATTAATCAGGGAATCTAAACTGGCAGAAACACTGGACATTGGGATAGAAGGAAGAGCCGCTGAAGGGGAAAAAAAAAAGGGGACAGGTTATATTTGCATAATCAAAAAAAGAGTGTTTCAAAACAATACTGAAATACACAATATCGCGCTGGATGCAAACATTAAATTAAATTAATAATATGTGAAAACAATTAAAATAACAATCTCATAACATCCCCAACAGCTGCCATGTAATATAATCAAATGCAAACAAAACCCGCAGTGATAGTGTAAAAAAGTGGCGCAGACAGTGATAAGCTATTAATAATAATAATAATAATAATAATAATAATAATAATAATTAATAATGTCGAATAAAATATATTCCTAAAAATTAAATCAACCAATAAAATTTCAAATAAAAAGTCATTAATGTGTGAGAAAAAACTGATGTGGATCCAAATCAAACTTCACATAATTTAGAATCCACCATGTGATCAAAAAAACCTCCAGTGATAAAAAACTTCCAGTGATAAAAAACATTGGTCACAGTGCGCCCCCATTTCTATGATATGAGCGGCAGATCTGGTTTTTACAGACCGCCATCCTGCCCATCCTTCATTTGTAGGTCAAAGCGAGAAGGGTACTTCAACAAAAAAAAAAATGCTGATTTTAAAATATATGTGAATTTGTTTTCTTTTTAAATAGCCCCGGACAGCCTTGATGGTACCACTGCAGCTTAGAACAGCCCGGTGCACACGGCCTGATAATATACTGATAGGGAAAGACAGGCCGCTCTTTGCTATTTTTCCCGGCTGCCATAATAAAGCTGTGGCGGGTTTAGTGATGGAATATGACGGGGAATGCCTGAGCAGCCTGGGAGGGGAGTGCTGATCGCTGGATGTAATTCGGGTCACGGATAGATGGGGACCTTTGCGCAGAAACAGACAGAACAATTGTCTGCCTAAGTGGGATAAATAGCGCTTATCTCTGGGTAATGCCGCCTTCTTTTGTCTGGTAATATATCTTGATTGAGGCTCCTCCATTGTGTCTCCAACAACACAGATTGACTTAATAGCAGAAAATTATAGTCAATGGGCTGACGGCTGTTATCCCCGTCACCAGGATGGAGGGAGAGAACCTTCTGGATGGCTGAGGGACTCACCCTGAGAAGAGACAGAAGAAAGAGTTTCAGAGACAATTGTCACCATCTGACAGTGACACACCATTCACCAACACTAGAGACCCAACATTACAGATCCAACACTACGGATCCAACACTACAGATCCAACACTACGGATCCAACATTAGAGACCCAACATTACAGATCCAACACTACGGATCCAACACTACGGATCCAACACTAGAGATCCAACATTACAGATCCAACACTACAGATCCAACACTAGAGATCCAACATTACAGATCCAACACTACGGATCCAACATTAGAGACCCAACATTACAGATCCAACACTACGGATCCAACATTAGAGACCCAACATTACAGATCCAACACTACGGATCCAACACTACAGATCCAACACTAGAGATCCAACATTACAGATCCAACACTAGAGACCCAACATTACAGATCCAACACTACGGATCACACACTACGGATCCAACACTACAAATTCAGCACTAGAGACCCAACATTACAGATCCAACACTATGGATCCAACACTAGAGATCCAACATTACAGATCCAACATTACAGATCCAACACTACGGATCCAACACTACGGATCCAACACTAGAGATCCAACATTACAGATCCAACACTACAGATCCAACACTAGAGATCCAACATTACAGATCCAACACTAGAGACCCAACATTACAGATCCAACACTACGGACCAAACACTACGGATCCAACACTAGAGATCCAACATTACAGATCCAACACTAGAGACCCAACATTACAGATCCAACACTACGGATCCAACACTACGGATCCAACACTAGAGACCCAACATTACAGATCCAACACTACAGATCCAACACTAGAGATCCAACATTACAGATCCAACACTAGAGACCCAACATTACAGATCCAACACTACGGATCCAACACTACGGATCCAACACTAGAGATCCAACATTACAGATCCAACACTACAGATCCAACACTACAAATCCAACACTAGAGATCCAACATTACAGATCCAACACTACAGATCCAACACTACAAATCCAACACTAGAGATCCAACATTACAGATCCAACACTAGTGACCCAACATTACAGATCCAGCACTATGGATCCAACACTAGAGACCCAACATTACAGATCCAACACTACAGATCCAACACTACGGATCCAACACTAGAGACCCAACATTACGGATCCAACACTACAGATCCAACACTACAGATCCAGCACTAGAGACCCAACATTACAGATCCAACACTACAGATCCAACACTATAGATCCAACACTAGAGATCCAACACTACAGACCCAACATTACAGATCCAACACTACGGATCACACACTACGGATCCAACACTACAGATCCAGCACTAGAGACCCAACATTACAGATCCAACATTACAGATCAAGCACTAGAGACCCAACATTACAGATCCAACACTACAGATCCAACACTACAGATCCGACACTACAGATCCAACACTAGAGACCCAACATTACAGATCCAACATTACAGATCCAACATTACAGATCCAACACTACAGATCCGACACTACAGATCCAACACTAGAGACCCAACATTACAGATCCAACACTACAGATCCAACACCACAGATTCAACACTAGAGACCCAACATTACAGATCCAACACTACGGATCACACACTACGGATCCAACACTACAGATCCAACACTACAGATCCAATACTACAGATCCAATACTACAGATGCAACACTACAGATCCAACACTACAGATCCAGCACTAGAGACCCAACATTACAGATCCAACATTACAGATCCAACACTACGGACCCAACACTACGGATCCAACACTACAGATCCAACACTACAGATCCAATACTACAGATGCAACACTACAGATCCAACACTACAGATCCAGCACTAGAGACCCAACATTACAGATACAACACTACGGATCCAACACTACAGATCCAACACTAGAGAACCAACACTAGAGACCCAACACTACGGATCCAACGCTAGAGACCCAACACTACAGATGCAACACTAGAGACCCAACGCTACGGATCCAGCACTAGAGACCCAATACTACGGCTCCAACACTAGAGACCCAACCTTACAGATCCAACACTACAGATCCAGCACTAGAGACCCAACACTAGAGATCCAAAACTATAGATCCAACCAGGGGCGGACTGACCATTTGAGAACTCGGGCACTGCCCGAGGGCCCGGGGTCAGTAGGAGGCCCCATGAAATTCCCCTGGTACCTTTTTATAGGCTTTTTTGGGGTGTTTTTTGAGTGTGGGCAAGGACACAGGGGTCCCATGATCCCCTATTGCCCAAGAGCCCCATGAGTTGTCAGTCCAGCCCTGGATCCAACACTACGGATCCAACAGTAGAGACCCAACACTACAGATGCACCACTAGAGACCCAACACTAGAGACCCAACACTAGAGACCCAACACTACAGATCCAAAACTAGAGATCCAACACTAGAGACCAAACACTACGGATCCAACACTAGAGACCCAATACTACGGCTCCAACACTAGAGACCCAACGTTACAGATCCAACACTACAGATCCAGCACTAGAGACCCAACATTACAGATCCAACACTACAGATCCAACACTACAGATCCGACACTACAGATCCAACACTAGAGACCCAACATTACAGATCCAACATTACAGATCCAACATTACAGATCCAACATTACAGATCCAACACTACAGATCCGACACTACAGATCCAACACTAGAGACCCAACATTACAGATCCAACACTACAGATCCAACACCACAGATTCAACACTAGAGACCCAACATTACAGATCCAACACTACGGATCACACACTACGGATCCAACACTACAGATCCAACACTACAGATCCAATACTACAGATCCAATACTACAGATGCAACACTACAGATCCAACACTACAGATCCAGCACTAGAGACCCAACATTACAGATCCAACATTACAGATCCAACACTACGGACCCAACACTACGGATCCAACACTACAGATCCAACACTACAGATCCAATACTACAGATGCAACACTACAGATCCAACACTACAGATCCAGCACTAGAGACCCAACATTACAGATACAACACTACGGATCCAACACTACAGATCCAACACTAGAGAACCAACACTAGAGACCCAACACTACGGATCCAACGCTAGAGACCCAACACTACAGATGCAACACTAGAGACCCAACGCTACGGATCCAGCACTAGAGACCCAATACTACGGCTCCAACACTAGAGACCCAACCTTACAGATCCAACACTACAGATCCAGCACTAGAGACCCAACACTAGAGATCCAAAACTATAGATCCAACCAGGGGCGGACTGACCATTTGAGAACTCGGGCACTGCCCGAGGGCCCGGGGTCAGTAGGAGGCCCCATGAAATTCCCCTGGTACCTTTTTATAGGCTTTTTTGGGGTGTTTTTTGAGTGTGGGCAAGGACACAGGGGTCCCATGATCCCCTATTGCCCAAGAGCCCCATGAGTTGTCAGTCCAGCCCTGGATCCAACACTACGGATCCAACAGTAGAGACCCAACACTACAGATGCACCACTAGAGACCCAACACTAGAGACCCAACACTAGAGACCCAACACTACAGATCCAAAACTAGAGATCCAACACTAGAGACCAAACACTACGGATCCAACACTAGAGACCCAATACTACGGCTCCAACACTAGAGACCCAACGTTACAGATCCAACACTACAGATCCAGCACTAGAGACCCAACACTAGAGATCCAACACTACAGATCCAACCAGGGGCGGAGTGACCATTTGAGCACTCGGGCACTGCCCGAGGGCCCGGGGTCAGTAGGAGGCCCCATGAAATTCCCCTGGTACCTTTTTATAGGCTTTTTTGGGATGTTTTTTGAGTGTGGGCAAGGACACAGGGGTCCCATGATCCCCTATTGCCCGAGAGCCCAATGAGTTGTCAGTCCAGCCCTGGATCCAACACTACGGATCCAACACTAGAGACCCAACACTACAGATGCACCACTACAGACCCAACACTAGAGACCCAACGCTACGGATCCAAAACTAGAGATCCAACACTAGAGACCAAACACTACGGATCCAACACTACGGATCCAATACTACAGATCCAACACTACAGATCCAATGCTATGGATCCAGCACTAGAGACCCAACGCTACAGATCCAACACTACAGATCCAACACTACAGATCCAACGCTAGAGACCCAACACTACAGATGCAACACTAGAGACCCAATACTACGGCTCCAACACTAGAGACCCAACGTTACAGATCCAACACTACAGATCCAGCACTAGAGACCCAACACTAGAGATCCAACACTACAGATCCAACCAGGGGCGGACTGAATATTTGAGCACTCGGGCACTGCCCGAGGGCCCGGGGTCAGTAGGAGGCCCCATGAAATTCCCCTGGTACCTTTTTATAGGCTTTTTTGGGGTGTTTTTTGAGTGTGGGCAAGGACACAGGGGTCCCATGATCCCCTATTGCCCGAGAGCCCCATGAGTTGTCAGTCCAGCCCTGGATCCAACACTACGGATCCAACACTAGAGACCCAACACTACAGATGCACCACTAGAGACCCAACACTAGAGACCCAACACTACGGATCCTACACTAGAGACCCAACACTACAGATTCAACACTACGGATCCAACACTAGAGACCCAACACTACAGATCCAACACTAGAGACCCAACACTATGGATCCAACACTAGAGACCCAACACTACAGATCCAACACTACAGATCCAACACTAGAGACCCAACACTACAGATCCAACACTAGAGACCCAACACTACAGATCCAACACTAGAGACCCAACACTACAGATCCAACACTACGGATCCAGCACTAGAGACCCAACACTACAGATCCAACACTATGGATCCAACACTACAGATCCAACACTACAGATCCAACACTACGGATCCAGCACTAGAGACCCAACACTACAGATCCAACACTACGGATCCAACAGTACGGATCCAACACTACAGATCCAACACTACAGATCCAGCACTAGAGACTCAACACTACGGATCCAATACTAGAGACCCAACACTATGGATCCAACACTAGAGACCCAACACTAGAGACCCAACACTACAGACCCAACACTACAGATCCAACACTACAGATCCAACAGTACGGATCCAATACTAGAAACCCAACACTATGGATCCAACACTAGAGACCCAACACCACAGATCCAACACTACAGATCCAACACTACAGACCCAATATAACAGATCCAACACTACGGATCCAACATTGGTTAGTCCGGCTTTCTTCTGCAGACCACAATCCCTGGATTGGGTCGGTTCCGCCCTCTGTCATATTTCAGGTGGGGGTTGGACTCCGGTGACTCCATTAGTGTGCTCTCAGCCCTGCGCTCTATTATAGAGCCCGGCACCTTGACACGGAATTCAGCGAACTCCTAACAAAGGACGATGGCTGTTATTGTATCTCTGTTTCTCTGGTAACCATTTCTATGGTATGAGCGGCAGATCTGGTTTTTACAGACCGCCATCCTGCCGGTTAAGTGCCCGTCCTTCATTTGTAGGTCAAAGAGAGAAGGGTACTTCATATTCCAATTCTCTGAAATCCCCCGCTTCCCGGGGCGGCCATAGCCTCCTTGTCATTGTTTTTTCTAACATTTATTAGAGATATTCTGGGATACTGAGATCTGAAGAAAGAAACAGAAGAAGCCAGCGTGTTAACCCCTCACTGACCGCCAATTTCTAAACGTACTTTAACCCCTCGCCCTCCAGAGAATGCCCCCCTTCCTGACCAGGCCATTTTTTGCGTTACGGAGCTGCGTCATGCAATGCTGCACCCAAGTGAGATTTACGTTCCTTTTTCCCCACAAATTGAGCTTTCTTTCTTTGGTATTTGATAGCCTCTGGGTTTGTTAATTTTTGCGCTATAGACAAAAAAAGATCAACAATTTTGAAAAAAAAAAATATATATTTTTTACTTTTTGCTATAAAACATGTCCAGTTAAAAAAAATTTAAATAACATTTTGTCATAAATTTTGGCCAAAATGTATTCTGCTCTGTGGCTTTGCTAAAAAAAAAATCCTGATACATGTAAATTCATTGGTTTACGTGAAAGTTATAACATTTACAAATGACGGTGTATATACTAGGATTCTTTTTCTTTAACTAGTAATGGTGACAATCAGCGATTATAGCGGGACTGCGGCGGGCATTCTGACACTGGAGGGGGGGAGGACTGACTAACTGCCATTGACATCCTCAGTGACTCCAATATAGTGATCAGTGCTAATAAAAAGCTGTACTAATGGCACTGGGCAGGAGGAGGTTAACATCTGGGGCAATCAAAGGGTTACCTGTGTGCTGTGTGTGCTGTATAGACATGCTGCTTTGTATTGCTCTGCTGTATAAAGCACACCGCCACTTGACTCTAGAGCAGAGTAGGCGTGTTCTCTGGAGTGACCAATCACGCTTCTCTGTCTGGCAATCCGATGGACGTGTTTGGGTTTGGCGGTGGCCAGGAGAACGGTACTTGCCTGACTGCATTGTGCCAAGTGTAAAGTTTGGTGGAGGGGGGATTATGGTGTGGGGTTGTTTTTCAGGGGTTGGGCTTGGCCCCCTAGTTCCAGTGAAGGGAACTCTTAAGGCGACATTTTGGACAATTTCATGCTCCCAACTTTGTGTGAAGAGTTTGGGGAGGGCTCCTTCCTGTTCCAACATGACTGCCCCCCAGTGCACAAAGCAAGGTCCATAAAGACATGGAGGATCCAGTTTGGGGTGGAGGAACTTGACTGTCCTGCACAGAGTCCTGACCTCAACCCCATAAAACACCTTTGGGATGAATTAGAGCGGAGACTGCGAGCCAGGCCTCCTCCCCCGACATCAGTGCCTGACCTGACAAATGTGCTTCTGGAAGAATGATCCAACCTTCCCATAGACACCCTCCTAAACCTTGTGGACGGCCTTCCCAGAAGAGTTGAAGCTATTATAGCTGCAAAGGGCGGGGCCAACTCAATATTGAACCCTACGGACTAAGACTGGGGGGCATTAAAGGTCATGTGTGTGGAAAGGGCGGGGCCAACTCAATATTGAACCCTACGGACTAAGACTGGGGGGCCATTAAAGGTAATGTGGGTGGAAAGGGCGGGGCCAACTCAATATTGAACCCTACGGGCTAAGACTGGGAGGCCATATATTACATGTACTTGACTCCTACACTATGCGCATTGCATATTCTTGACCCCTGCATTATGTTCATAATATACTCCTGACCCCTACACTCTATTCGTTACATACACCTGGCCCCTGCACTATGTACATTACATATTCCTCCTCCTCGCCCTGCTAATTCTCCTCGCTCACCTTGTCCTCCTAACCCTCCTCGCTCGCCTCGTCCTCCTCGCTTTCCTCATCCTCCTCGCTCTCCTCATCCTACTCTCTTTCCTCGCCCTCCTCGTCCTGCTTGTCCTCCTCATTCTCCTCATCCTCCTCGCTCTCCTTGTCCTCCTTGCTCTCCTCGCCCTCCTTGCCCTGCTTGTCCTCCTCGTTCTCCTCGTCTTCCTCGTTCTCCTCGTCCTCCTCACTTCCCACATCCTCCTCATCCTCCTCGCCCTCCTCGTCCTCCTCACCCCCCTCGTCCTCCTCGTTCTCCTCATCCTCCTCGCCCCCCTCGTACTCCTCACCCTCCTGCCCCCCCCCCACTCACTTATTGCCAATTTTCAGTAGAATCTGCACTTCTAAAGAGCAGAAGATACGTAACCCATAAATCACGCTCTGTGCTATTGATTCCAGTCTGAATCATTACGCCAGCCAGAGAGAAGGCCGGGGCTGATTACTGATTATGTTTTTCGGGACTGTAGCACTTTTTTCTTTGCAATTCGTAAATCAGCGACTCCCGAAAAACAAACTTAAAGTCTTGAATAGGAACAAGGAAATTTCATTGAATGTATAACTTTTATTAAACGACAATAAAACTAAAAGAAACCTTCACACAGCCCCAGATGGAATGAAGTCCATCCATAGAGAAGGTCCATGGACAGTTGTGCAGAAATGGTTAAATTTCGGCATTGATAATGAAAATCTGACCGAACGTCCCCAAAAAAATGTCTTTTATTTAAGAATAGCGACCATATGAAGCCATTTATTATTACATAGTTTGGCACCTTTTAAAAATCATGAAAAATACCAAAAAATCTACCTGGTGTCAAATCCTATTGATGCAGAAAAAAAAGAAACCGAACTGCTAAATACGGCAAAGGCATTGGATTCTTTGGGCACAGTAAGAGATCACACAGTAAAATACATATAATCATTTATTACATAGTTAGTCTGGCTGAAAAAAGACAAAAGTTCATCCAGTTCAACCATTAAAAAAAAAAAAACATTTTACTCCTACACCCACAGTTGATCCAGAGGAAGGCAAAAAAGCCAGCAAAGCACGATCCAATCTGCTCCTGCAGGGAAAAAATTCCTTCCTGATCCCCCGAGAGGCAATTGGATATTCCCTGGATCAACTTTCCCTATAAATGTTATATCCAGTTATATTCTGTGTATCCGAGAAAGAATCCAGGACTTTCCTACAGCAATCCACTGAGCTGGCCACAACCAACTCTGGAGGGAGTCTATCCCACATTCTCACAGCTCTCACTGTGAAGAAACCTTTCCGTGTTTGGAGATTACATTTCTTTTCCTCCAGACGTAAAGAGCGCCCCCTTGTCCTCTGTGATGACCTCAGGGGGAATAACTACACCGAGTTCACTATATGAACCACTGATGTATTTATACATGGAGATCATATCCCCCCTTATGTATTATACATGGAGATCATATCCCCCTTATGTATTATACATGGAGATTATATCCCCCTTATGTATTATACATGGAGATCATATCCCCCCCTTATGTATTATACATGGAGATTATATCCCCCTTATGTATTATACATGGAGATCATATCCCCCCTTATGTATTATACATGGAGATCATATCCCCCTTATGTATTATACATGGAGATCATATCCCCCCTTATGTATTATACATGGAGATCATATCCCCCCTTATGTATTATACATGGAGATCATATCCCCCCTTATGTATTATACATGGAGATCATATCCCCCCTTATGTATTATACATGGAGATCATATCCCCCCTTATGTATTATACATGGAGATCATATCCCCCCTTATGTATTATACATGGAGATCATATCCCCCCTTATGTATTATACATGGAGATTATATCCCCCCTTATGTATTATACATGGAGATCATATCCCCCCCTTATGTATTATACATGGAGATCAAATCCCCCCCTTATGCCCCTCAACAGAGGGAACAAGAGCAAAAAAGATCGTAGTTATAAGCACAATGACCCCTCTAATGTATATAAAATATACCAACTAAGCACATAGTTACAATATGCGTACATCAAAATACGGTCAACACGTTTCGTCTGTGCATTCAGGCTTCTTCAGGACCGTAGCTTGAATACGAGGGAGAATAGTGCTACTGAATGTGTAAAGAAAATACAAAATGAATATACAAACAAACACAAATATGCACAGGATAAACAAGATACATATGTGTAAAATGAAGCTGAGCTTACGTGGAGAGGACGGATGGGCGGCGAGGAAGTCCTGAGGGTGGGCATAGGGGGCCAGAGCTTGAAGCGAGCCAATAAAGAACTCGAATGCCAGTTGTAGTATACAGGAATCCTATAACAGGATGTAGATAAAACTGTACCACCGAATGACATAATTACATGACAACAGAAATCCCCCAAATGGGTCAAAAGTTTCCCTCCCCTGAAAGGTTCAGCCTTGGTACAGACACACAAGCGGACACACACAGGGTACCAGGACAAACAACAGGTTAATTTCCCACATTAGTGCCTTTTTGATTTGCAATCAGTGTCTGCGTATAAATAGTCAGCGAGTTTGTTAGGTCTCACATGGAAGCACTGAGCAGTCTAGACACTGAGCCATGGGGAGCAGAAAAGAACTATCAAAAGACCTGCGTAACTAGGTAATGGAACTTTATAAAGATGGAAAAGGATATAAAAAGATATCCAAAGCCTTGAATATGCCAGTCAGTACTGTTCAATCATTTATTAAGAAGTGGAAAATCTGAGGATATCTTGATACCAAGCCAAGGTCAGCTAAACCAAGAAAGATGGCAGCCACAACTGCCAGAAGAATTGTTCGGGATACAAAGGGAAACCCAACAGGGAACCTCAAGAGGAATACAGGCTGCTCTAGAAAAAGACGGTGTGGTTGTTTCAAGAAGCACAATATGATGATACTTGAACAAAAATGAGCTGCATGGTCGAGTTGCCAGAAAGAAGCCTTTACTGCGCCAATGCCACAAAAGAGGAAAATGCCGGACAATACACTGATATGCCTCACCAGCTTTTTTGTGGCATTGGCGCAGTAAAGGCTTCTTTCTGGCATTGGCGCAGTAAAGTCCCACTCTACCAGCTGGAAAAAAGAGCAACATCTACCAGATCCGGGTATCCTCATGGAGCAACTGCACCTCAGGCCAGGGGGCAGCAATGCACTTCCAAGGTTCCTCCATTCTTCTCAAGTCTCTGAGAAAGAAGGACCTTTGAAACACGTGGCCACCCACTGTGCGCAGTGAAATCACAGTACATTTCGGGCCGAGGCTGTACAACTGTGCAAGAATAATGGGAGGGCTGAAGGTCGGCTAGAATTCAATAGATTTTTTTTTTAGTTAATTTAACTTTAATTAGCACCAACATTCATGTCGTTACAGAATGACAAGTATAATAAAGTTTATTGACAGAAAGATTAAAGGAAAACTGCATTTTATTGAAGTGAATTAAAACAGGAAAAATCTATGTCGATCTCGTAGGAAGTGATCGGATTTTTCCAATCAAGGAAAATGTAACTAATAATAAAACTAAATAAAAATTCAAAGTTTGATGGCTTGATCAAATTTCCATGTGTATGGATAGCCCAGGAGTAGTCAGCTGGCAGTCATGGACAGTTCCTGATATGCTTTATCCCCCCCAGACCTTTCACCATTCTGTTCCCCGTCTCTGGACCCCTTTAGCAATATATAGTTCTAAATAGAGGAATCAGGACCTCCTTCCTCCTGCCGGTGACCCCTCTAGTGATAGGATCTATATAGAGGAATCGGGACCTCCATCCTCGTGCCGGTGACCCCTCTAGTGATATGAAGATCTATATACAGGAATCTGGACCTTCTTCCTCCTGTCGGTGACCCCTTTAGTGATATAAAGATCTATATAGAGGAATCAGGACCTCCTTCCTCCTGACGGTGACCCCTCTAGTGATATGAAGATCTATATAGAGGAATCTGGACCTCCTGCTGGTGACCCCTCTATTGATATAAAGATCTATATAGAGGAATCGGGACCTCCTTCCTCCTGCCGGTGACCCCTCTAGTGATATAAAGATCTATATAGAGGAATCTGGACCTCCTGCTGGTGACCCCTCTATTGATATAAAGATCTATATAGAGGAATCGGGACCTCCTTCCTCCTGCCGGTGACCCCTCTAGTGATATAAAGATCTTTATAGAGGAATCGGGACCTCCATCCTCCCGCCAGAGACTCCTCTAGTGATATAAAGATCTATATAGAGGAATCAGGACCTCCTTCCTCCCCCCGGTGACCCCTCTAGTGATATAAATATCTATATAGAGGAATCAGGACCTCCTTCCTCCTGCCGGTGACCCCTCTAGTGATATAAATATCTATATAGAGGAATCAGGACCTCCTTCCTCCCCCCGGTGACCCCTCTAGTGATATAAATATCTATATAGAGGAATCAGGACCTCCTTCCTCCCCCCGGTGACCCCTCTAGTGATATAAAGATCTATATAGAGGAATCGGGACCTCCTTCCTCCTGCCGGTGACCCTTCTAGTGATCTAAAGATCTATATAGAGGAATAAGGTCCTCCATCCTCCCGCCAGAGACTCCTCTAGTGATATAAAGATCTATATAGAGGGATCAGGACCTCCTTCCTCCTGCCGATGACCCCTCTGGTAATAACTGTCAGAGAGTTCCTTTCCTGTAGGTGTAATATTTTGCATTTGGAAACATTGAACTCCAGATTTCATTGACTAATCTTCCAGCAATGCCAAATCATGTTCCATGTTACAAACACCCCCAGAAACATCGGCCATATTGCACACCTTCATATCATACCTTACCCGCTAAACCTTCAAGCTTCATGCTTGCCCCAATAAATGGCTGCAAATTTTTGCAAATTCCACAAAAATGAAAATAAAAGCCACAAGGAGTCAGCAGAGGCCGGGACACGTCCTCACAGTCTCCCTCCTCGCTTCCAGTCTCGCTCTCTCTCTTTGCAATTTCATTTCAATAAAGTGAAAATGCCAAAAACAACCAGTGGAAAAATGAATGAAGTGTGACATGAATTAAGCAGAGGCCATAAAACTCTGTAACATTCGCAGTAAGCCGACCCCAAGCGCTGCGCCATAACTGGCCGATCAGGAGTGCAGATTGGAATCCCAGATTTAAAGTAAAACTCCAGATTGATTAAGAAGGAGACGGCCTCAGTCAGCTGTAGGAAAGAAACACAATGACTTTTTAAAACTTTATTGAAGATTGCTGCCCGCTCTGATTCTGTGCAGGCCATCATGGAGCAGCTGCTGACATTTTCTAAGGTGAGTGCCAAGTGGGAGGGTCTGTATGAATGCATGTTGAGTTCTGCAGCTCCGATGTCCCTTTAGATGTGAGGATGCACTGCAAGAACCAGCAGAATCAGTAGAACCAGTAGAATCAGTAGACTTGCAGTAGATTTAATAGAGTTAATCTCCTGGTGGATCAGCTTTTTGTTCTCCAGGAACATTACCAGGCCATTAGGATCCCTCCCTACCCTAGAACAAAAATGTGATATACTGGAACTTATCAGTCCTTAGACGTGGTTGCTGCATTAGTTTTTTTTTTTCCATTTATTTTCACCTGGTGCATACATGCCATGAATTGTCAGGACAGTCCTTCACCTTGGAGCTTGGTTCCAATGATGCTGTGCTTGGGGCCATGGCCTGGACCCTTATTAGAATCATTGTAGCTCTTTGTTTTTTTTGGTTACTGTGCATTTGCAGTAACTCAGTAATGCATTGGGCAATAAGACATTCATTGTGACGATTGAGGGGTGAAAGTTGCCTGGTCTCTGCATAATTAGAGGTGGAATTTATTGCAGTAAATTGGCAAGGTCTGGGGAGACTGCACAGTCACGAGGTGGGCCATAAGTGGACTTTGGGTTAGGTTGCCTGCATCCTGGGGAACAGGACTGAAATGTTGGTGTTACGACAACACCCCCTGGTGAATGAGACTCACCTGAGGTGTTGATACCAGCCAGCAGCAAAGAGCTCCAGGGGTTAGTTAGGTTCCTGGCCCATCTCCACCATCACAAGCTCTGGGGAAGACCAGCTGGTGCTTAGACTGGCCCATCTCCACTATCACAAGCTCTGGTGAAGACTAAATTGTCTTCACCAGATGGTGGAAATAGCAACCAACTGCTCTTCACCAGAGCTTGTGATGGTGGAGATATGCCAGTCTAAGCTTCAGCTGGTCTTCAGCAGAGGTTATGATGGTGAAGATGGGCCAGTCACCCCTTGGTGGAGTGATCCTGAGGGCCGTTACCTGATACCAGCTCGCAGCAAAGAGTACAGGAGCCATTTAGGCTCCTGGCCCATCTCCACTAGCAGAAGTTCTGGTGAAGACTAAATGGTCTTCACCAGATGGTGGAGATATGCCAGTCTAAGCATCATCTGGTCTTCAGCAGAGACTGTGATGGTGAAGATGGGCCAGTCACCCCTTGGTGGAGTAATCCAGAGGGCCGTTACCTGATACCAGCTCGCGGCAAAGAGTACAGGAGCCATTTAGGCTCCTGTCCCATCTCCACTATCACAAGCTCTGGAGAAGACTAAATAATCTTCATCAGATGATGGAAATATGACAGTCAAAGCACCAACTGCTCTTCACCAATGCTTGTGATGGTAGAGATATGCCAGTCTAAGCTTCAGCTGGTCTTCAGCAGAGGTTATGATGGTGAAGATGGGCAAGTCACCCTTGGTGGAGTGATTCTGAGAGCCATAGCCTGATACCAGTTCAGAGCAAAGAGCTACAGGGGCCATTTAGGCTCCTAGCCCATCTCCACTATTACAAGCTCTGGTGTAGACCAGCTTGTGCTTAGACTGCCCCATCTCCACCATCACAGGCTCTGGTGAAGACTAACTTGAGCTTAGGCTGCCTTTTCTTGACCATCACAGGCTCTGGTGAAAATCAGCTTGTGTTTAGAGTGCCGCATCTCCACCATCACAAGCTCTGGTGAAGACATGCTTGTGCTAAGACCAGGGCCACTGCTAGACTATTTTGTGCCCTAGGCAAGATCAGCTACTTGCACCCTCCTAAAACAAAACATTCATCTGAAGTTCTACTTCACCGCTCCTACCAAACATCCTCTTTCTTCTCAAATTTTTCACCCTAGCACAAATCCTCTCCCCCAAATCCCCCCTCCAGGCATAAATCCCAATAAAACCCTCCTCCTAGCACAACCCCCCCCCCCCAAGTTACCCATCCCAGCACAAATCCTTCCTCCCCTCCCAAATCCCAACTCCTAGCATAAATTCCCCCCCCAATACCCTCTCTCTCCTTACACAAATTCCCCCCAATCCCCTCTCCTTCACAAATCCCCCCCCCATCCTGCCTCCTAGCACAATCCCCCCAGTACTCCTTCCTAGCACCCCCCGTGCCAATTTCCTACCCCCTATCTCTTCCAATGACCACTCATCTCTCGGCAGCAGGGAGCCAGGGAATGAATCAAACACTGAACATTCCGATGTAGGAGCGATCCTGTGTCATCTGCTTTATGGAGGATTGCTCCACTGACAGGAGAGGAGAGCACAGCACGCACCTTCTGGCTCTTTCCTGACGTTTCTAATTTGCAGGCTTCACTGCTCCAGACTGCTCTCCCCTTTTCCCAACCTTGAGTGCCTGGATGGGGGAAGATGTCCATCCATAGAAAACCAACCTGGGGGGGCACAACTGAAATCTGGGGGCTTACCTTACCCCAGCAGCACCCTAGACCTGGCCATGGCAGAGAGTCGGGAAACCAATGGTCATGGCTGCGCCCTAGGCAGCAGTGTGCCCTAGGCGGCTGCCTAGTTTGCCTAGTGGCAGCACTGGCCCTGGCTAAGACTGGCCCATCTCCACTATCACAAGCTCTGGTGAAGACCAGCTGGCGCTTAGACTCTAAGTACTAGCTGGTATTCATCAGAGCTTGTGATGGTGAAGATGGGCCAGTCTAAGCACCAGTTGGTCTTCACTAGAGCTTTTGATAGTGAAGATGGGCCAGTCTAAGCTCCAACTGGTCTTCACCAGAGCTTGTGATGGCAAAGATGGGCCAGTCTAAGCACCAACTGGTCTTCACCAGAGCTTGTGATAGTGAAGATGGGCCAGTCTAAGCACCAGTTGGTCTTCACCAGAGCTTGTGATAGTGAAGATGGGCCAGTCTAAGCACCAGTTGGTCTTCACCAGAGCTTGTGATAGTGAAGATGGGCAAGTCTAAGCACCAGTTGGTCTTCACCAGAGCTTGTGATGGCAAAGATGGGCCAGTCTAAGCACCAGTTGGTCTTCACCAGAGCTTGTGATAGTGAAGATGGGCAAGTCTAAGCACCAACTGGTCTTCCCCAGAGCTTGTAATGGTAGAGTTGGGTTAAGATCCCTGATAGCCCCCAGAGCTCTTTGATGCAGGCTGGTACCCGGTGGAGGCTCTCTGGATCCACCCACGAAGGGGTGTGCGAGGACAGGAGGGCTCTAGTGAGGGGACTGCACATAGGGGATCTGCAAGAGAATACTCAGCTCCAGGCAGGGACTAAAGAAGGAGACAGTCAAGAGAGTAGCCAGGTCCAAGCAGTAGTCAAGAAAGGCAACAATTAAGACACAGGCAGGGGTCAAGGAAGGGGGCAAACAACAGGACAGTTAGGTCAGTATTGGTCAGAAAGGTTGGACAATCTAGCAGGTAAGTATTAGAGCTCATTGTAGCAAGAATAGCTGGTGGGAACACACAGCATCAGACATTCCCAGGGCTGATCCTTAAATACCCTCTGGATCAGAAGATTTGCTTGTCAGAGATGATACATAAGAGACATATACTGTATGTAAATGAGAATGATACATGATAGAGATACATGAATGATAATATTTGATAGAGATACTGTATATAAATTATAATGATGCATGATAGAGATACATAAATAATATTGATAGTTGATAGAGATAGATGAATGATAACGATAAATAAATGTAAATGATACATGATAGAGATACATGAATGACAATGATACATTTTACTCATCCCGGTTTGTTAGCTTTTGTGAATGAAGTCTAAGCCCTGGTTCACACTAATGCAGTGCGGGAAACGCAGGGAATCCTACGCATTTCCCGCACCGCATTGCAGTCGCATGGCGTCCATGCGATCTGGTACGGGTGTCAATGTTAAATTAACAACAGACTAAACAGACTAAAAAACTAAACAGATCGCAAAACACAATGTGATTACAAGAATTGGCATCACGTGGATGTGAACACTCATGCGATGCGAATCAGGTGTGGAAGAAAAAAGGGTCCTGCACCTTTTTAGTGCGGATGTAATGCGATTAGAGTCATACTGCACAGACATCGCATGTGATTTACACAGGAGTGCTGTACGGTTCCTGCATGAATCACATGCAATGAGCCTCACCGTATTAGTGTGAACCCGGGCTAAAGATTGGACCATCACCGGAGAGCCAGGCTGTGCTATAATATCTCTGAACTATCTGCCAACCCGTCTATCTGTCCGTGTCATCATTACCCCCCCCCCCCCATTCTTTATTGTGAATAGTAGAATGTCGGCCTCATTGATGGAGCTGCAATCAGAAAACCTTTCCCCGGATTTCACAAATTCCCCAGAGATTCCGCAGCTCATTCTCCCCCCTTCCTGAATATATAAAGCTGCTCCACCGCGAACCTTCATGAATTCTTAATTCCAACTTCTCCCTGTTATTCCGCAACCTCTCCATCCATCCGTGACCTGCAGAGTCCAAATATCACAGAGAAAACATCTATTGTTCAGTTATTTATATATTGATCTACTGATCTATCTATCTATCTATCTATCTATCTATTATCTATCTATCTATCATCTATCTATCTATCTATCTATCTATTATCTATCTATCTATCATCTATCTATCATCTATCTATCATCTATCTATTATCTATCTATCTATCTATCTATCTATCTATTATCTATCTATTATCTATCTATCTATCATCTATCTATCATCTATCATCTATCTATCTATCTATCTATCTATCTATCTATCTATCTATCTATCTATTATCTATCTATCTATCATCTATCTATTATCTATCTATCTATCTATCTATCTATTATCTATCTATTATCTATCTATCTATCATCTATCTATCATCTATCATCTATCTATCTATCTATCTATCTATCTATCTATCTATTATCTATCTATTATCTATCTATCTATCTATTATCTATCTATTATCTATTATCTATCTATCTATCTATCTATTATCTATTATCTATCTATCTATTATCTATTATCTATCTATCTATCTATTATCTATCTATTATCTATTATCTATCTATCTATCTATCTATCTATCTATCTATCTATTATCTATCTATCTATCTATTATCTATCTATCTATCTATTATCTATCTATCTATCTATCTATCTATCTATCTATCTATCTATCTATCTATTATCTATCTATCTATCTATCTATCTATTATCTATCTATTATCTATCTATTATCTATCTATCTATCTATCTATCTATCTATCTATCTATCTATCTATTATCTATCTATCTATCTATCTATCTATCTATCTATCTATCTATCTATTATCTATCTATCTATCTATCTATTATCTATCTATCTATTATCTATCTATCTATCTATCTATCTATCTATCTATCTATCTATTATCTATCTATCTATCTATCTATCTATTATCTATCTATCTATCTATCTATCTATCTATCTATCTATTATCTATTATCTATCTATTATCTATCTATCTATCTATTATCTATCATCTATCTATTATCTATCTATCTATCTATCTATCTATCTATCTATCTATCTATCTATCTATCTATCTATCTATCTATTATCTATCTATCTATTATCTATCTATCTATTATCTATCTATCTATTATCTATCTATCTATCTATCTATCTATCTATCTATCTATCTATCTATTATCTATCTATCTATCTATCTATCTATCTATCTATCTATCTATCTATTATCTATCTATCTATCCATCTATCTATCTATCTATTATCTATCTATCTATCCATCTATCTATCTATCTATCTGTTATCTATCTATTATCTATCTATCTATTATCTATCTATCTATTATCTATCTATCTATTATCTATCTATCTATTATCTATCTATCTATTATCTATCTATCTATTATCTATCTATCTATCTTCTGTTTTTCTATAAACAATCCCTGGTCAGGATGTGTAAATCTCTAACACCCGGGGCTCAGGTGCGCCGAGCTCTATGACACTCCTCAGGCCTGGTGGCGGGGTGGGGGTTGGGGGGTTTGAAGCAATTGGAATCAATATGGAGTTGTTAGAGTAACAGCCGTGTCGGTTCAGGATGGCTGGCTGGGTGAAGACATGTTTGTACTATTTAATGTGACTCGGCTCTGTCAAATTAAGGTGCGCCTGACAGCGGAGGTCTAGCGTAATGAATGGATGACATCTTTACAACCGATTGATAATCAAACAGTTAACTCCTTCCCAGCCGCCCAGGTCTGTGCAACTCACATTCACCTTCCACGACTGGGCGATAAAAAAAAAATAATGAAATATCAGAAAAAAATTTTAATTTCTGATAGGAAGTGACGATGTCAAAATGTTTCTGAAGGAAATGAGGAGAAATTGATTTAAAAAACAATGGAATCCACCTAATCACCTTTATAAGGTTCCTTGTCTATGTTTACTCCATGAAAATGGGCCAATATGACCCCTTTGATACACCAAAAAATCTCGGCACATCTTTGAAAGAAAGAAAAACAGACGATAAAATTTTTTTTTTTTTTTTTACGTCAAACGGAATGCTTAATTGACCAAACATACAATACAGCATAAATACAAAGAACAACAAGGTACAACGTGAAACACAATCTTCAGAGGGTTTGAAACATTCTACAGAATATATCTATCTATTATCTATCTATCTATCTATCTATCTATCCATCTATCTATCTATTATCTATCTATCTATCTATCATCTATCTATCTATCTATCATCTATCTATCTATCTATCTATCATCTATCTATCTATCTATCTATCTATCTATCTATCTATTATCTATCTATTATCTATCTATCTATATTTAAAGCTACAAAAAGGAAAGCCAAAAATGTTAACCAAAAATGATTTGGCAAACAGATTCCCAAAGGCAAGATAGATAGATAGACCTCAGCACATAACAAGAGAGTTATCAAAGTACATATGCAAAGTTTTATTATCTATCTATCTATCTGCATGTGAATTGGGTGCAACATAATTCTTGCCTAGGTGAAAAGAGAGAAAGTGCTGCCCTGCAGCAAAAAAAAGGTAAAAAAATTGAAAGAAAATATCCAATTGTGGGAGAGGGAGGGTGCTAGAGCCAGATACAATTTGTTTTTGGGGGGGAAGATCCAATTTAAGAGACTGTAAATAATATAGTAGTAAAAATTATATATATAGATATATATATATTATACTAGTGTAAAACGGGCCAGTAGCAGGACATTTCTAATTACAAAGAATAGGCCGAAATGTACTAGAGAAAAAGAAAATGCAGAGGTTTTACTGTGAGAATTAAGTGACCGCAGATGATAGAGCAGCATAAAACTGGCCAGCAATAGGATATTTTAATGAGGGAATATTAGCCAAAATGTACTAGAGAAAAAGAGCAGAGGCTGAGGCTTTCACACTGGAAATAATAGACTGCAGGTGATACAGCAGTGTAAATCTGGCCTGCAAGAAGACAGTTTTAAACAATAAGGCTAGGTCAAAATTGACTACAGACAAAAAAGCAGAGCTTTACTACAACTACTGGGCTGTACTACAACAATTAAGAAACTGCAGAGGATACAGTAGTGTACAACTGGCCAGCAATAGGATATTTTTATTGAGGGAGAATTAGCCAAAATGTACTAGAGAAAAAGAGCAGAGGCAGAGGCTTTCACACTGGAAATAATAGACTGCAGGTGATACAGCAGTGTAAAACTGGCCAGCAGCAGTACAATGTTATTCAGAGATAAAAGGCCTAACTGGTGTATGCATAACTTTTTTATATGGGGATAGGATACATGTGAGTATTAGGAAGAGGAAGAATTGGTAAAAATATACTAGAAAAAAAGAATACATGTTTTACTGTAAGCAATAAAAGATGGCAGATGATACAGCAGAGCAGCATAGGCAAGCAACTGTATATTTTTATTGCGGGAGAATTGGCCAAAATGTACTAATAAAAAATAGTACAGGCAAGGGCCTGATACAGCAATGTAAATCTGGCCTGCAACAAGACACTTTTAAGCAGCAAGGCTAGGACAAAATTGACAACAGACAAAAAAGAAGAGCTTTACTACAACTACTGGGCTGTACTACAACAGTTAAGACACTGCAGAGGATGCAAAAGTGTAAAATTGGCCAGCAGCAGGACAATGTTATTCAGAGATAATAGGCCTAACTGGTGCATGCCTAACTGTTATCTACGGGGCAGACTGACCATTCGAGCACTCGGGCACTGCCCGAGGGCCCGGGGTCCATAGGGGGCCCCATGAAATTCCCCTGGTAAAATGCCCCTGGTAACTTTTTGTAGGCTTTTTTGGGTGTGCTTTGAGTGTGGGCAAGGAAACGGGGGCCCCATGATCCCCTATTGCCAGGGGGCCCAATAAGTTGTCAGTCCGCCCCTGCTACGGGGATAAGATGAATGTAAGTGATAGGAAGAGGAAGAATTGGTCACAATTTACTAGAATACATGTTTTACTGTAAGAAATAAGAGACAGCAGATGACACAGCAAAGCAGCATTGGCAAGCAATTGTATATTTTAATGAGCAAGAATTGGCCAAAATGTACTAATAAACCAAAACAGTACAGGCAAGGGCTTTACTACAAGATGGCAAAGCAGGGAAAAACTGGTCAGCACCAGGACAGTTTTAAACAGCAAGGCTAGGCCAAAATTGACTACAGACAAAAAAAGCAGAGCTTTACTACAACTACTGGGCTGTATTACAACAATTAATACATTGCAGAGGATACAGCAGTGTAAAACAAAAATAGTACAGGCAAGGACTTTTTCAACAAGATGACAAAGCAGGGAAAAACTGGCCAGCAACAGCACTGTTTTATATAGCAAAGCAAGGACTAAATGTACTAGATGCAAAAAAAGCACAAGCTGGGTCTTTGCTTCAACAGTGAAGACACTGCAGAGGATGCAGAAGTGAAAAACTGGCTAGCAGCAAGATGTTATTCGGAGATATTAGGCCCAACAGGTGCATGCCTAACTTTTATCTATGGGGATAAGATGGGCATGAGTGATATAATGTGAGGCGGTTTAGGTGCACACTGTTCTCGCAATTAGCTTTTATTTTCTTTCAAAGAATGCAGTGGCTTGCTGAGAATAAACAGCAAACCCCAAGGACAGATGGTCAGTCACAGGGGTGGACTGACAACTCATGGGGCCCCCGGGCAATAGGGGATCATGGGGCCCCTGTGTCCTTGCCCAAACTCAAAAATGCCTATGAAAAAGGTACCAGGGGCATCACATGGGGCCCCCTACTGAGCCTGGGCCGTCGGGCAGTGCCCGAGTTTCCAAATGGTCAATCCGCCCCTGGTCAGTCACAAGACAATGCTCTAACTTGAAGAAAAACGAGTAAATGCTTGCACTCCTGCGCTGGACGATGGACTCCTCAGTGACTGTAACCATACATAGATAGCCTATGGAATGCACGCCTTGCTGCCCTCGACGGACAAGGGGAATCCAAATGAACTGCATGCAAAAAGACAAAGAGAGGGTGCATTTCTTTCGGGAGTTTCTTGATTTTAATTTACTTTATTTACTTTTGATAGAATTTTTTTTTTTTTTAGGTTTGGGGTGCTCAGAGTAGAGCAGTATCTTGTATGCAAAAAGACAAAGAGAGGGCGCACGGGCCTAGTGCACTACCTTTAACAATTGGTTTATTGTATAAAAAGTGATATACTCACAAAAGAATAAAAGTCAAAGGCACATCATAGGAAATACAGCAAGGTCCAATCTCCCTGGAAGGTGTCTGGTTGGGGACTAAAGACCTCCAAATGGTTGATGCGTTTCGAGGGGACACCTCTTCCTCAGAGCCGCTACCAACATCATGATGAAGAGCCATCGCCTCGAAACGCGTCAGTCATTTGGAGGTCCATAGTCTCCAACTAGACACCTTCCAGGGAGCTTGGACTTTGCTGTATTTCTTATGATGTGCCTTTGACTTTTATTCTTTAGTGAGTATATCACATTCTGGGCAGCACAGTGGCTAAATGGTTAGCACGTCTGCCTGGCAGTGCTAGGGTCATAGGTTTGAATCCCAACCACGGCACCACCTGCCTGGAGTTTGCATGTTCTCCCTGTGCCTGCGTGGGTATCCTCTGGGTACTCCGGTTTCCTCCCACACTACAAAGACATGCTGGGAGGTTAACTGGTTCCTGTCTAAATTGTCCCTAGTATGTGTATGTATGGATGTGAGTTAGGGACCTTAGATTGTACGCCCCTTGAGGGTTAGGGACCTTAGATTGTACGCCCCTTGAGGGTTAGGGACCTTAGATTGTTACACCCCTGGAGGGTTAGGGACTGATGTGAATGTACAATATATATGTAAAGTGCGGCGTGAATTGACGGCGCTATATAAGTACCTGAAATAAATAGATTTTATACAATAAACCAATTTTTAAAGGAAATGCACTAGGCCCGTGCGCCCTCTCTTTGTCTTTTTGCATACAAAATAATGCTCTACTCCGAGCACCCCAAACCTAAAAATAAAAATTCTATCAAAAGTAAATAAAAAACAAGAAACTCATGAAAGAAATGCGAAGTGCAAAAATAAATAAATACATAAATAAATGGTCCCATAATCACGAAATTAAAATCAATAAAAAACAATAAATGAAAACAGTTTAACCTACAATAAAGGTCCTATAAACCTGAAATTAAAATCAATACCCCACCCCTCCCCCACCCTAAATAAAGAGCGGTGAGCTAGAAGAAGCAGCAGCTGATTTGTTGTTGTGAGATCCATCGTACCGACACGGCTACTTGAAGAACTTCATGTTTTCTGACCTTCATCCCACCCTGACCGCCAGTATTATGATAAACAGCCTGTCGGAGTGAGATGTACTCATGGCAGCTTGTAGCGTCCTTCTCCAGGGTCAGGCGTGGAGGAAAGTTACCCGTCTGTCAGACTTCGGTATTATTTATAGCTCTGATATGTTTTCTGTTACCATTGGCATGGCGCTTCATTGACAGTGAAAGGTGAAGATCACATGTGCTCACCCCGGCCATGCAATGTCCTGCCGGAGTCAAAACCTTCGGCCGCTGCGAGTGGTTGGCGCGGGAGGATGTGAATCCTGAACATGCACATGGAAGCTGATTCGGCTTGGCACTCAGCGGAGTGTGGAGGGTATGACAGGGGACAGTATGTACAGGAGAGGAGTGTGGAGGGTATGACAGGGGACAGTATGTACAGGAGAGGAGTGTGGGGGTATGACAGTGGGCAGTATGTCCAGGAGAGGAGTGTGGAGGGTATGACAGTGGGCAGTATGTACAGAAGAGGAGTGTGGGGGTATGACAGTGGGCAGTATGTACAGGAGAGGAGTGTGGAGGGTATGACAGGGGACAGTATGTACAGGAGAGGAGTGTGGAGGGTATGACAGTGGGCAGTATGTACAGGAGAGGAGTGTGGAGGGTATGACAGGGGACAGTATGTACAGGAGAGGAGTGTGGAGGGTATGACAGTGGGCAGTATGTACAGGAGAGGAGTGTGGAGGGTATGACAGGGGACAGTATGTACAGGAGAGGAGTGTGGAGGGTATGACAGGGGACAGTATGTACAGGAGAGGAGTGTGGAGGGTATGACAGGGGACAGTATGTACAGGAGAGGAGTGTGGAGGGTATGACAGGGGACAGTATGTACAGGAGAGGAGTGTGGAGGGTATGACAGTGGGCAGTATGTACAGGAGAGGAGTGTGGAGGGTATGACAGGGGACAGTATGAACAGGAGAGGAGTGTGGAGGGTGTGACAGATATGTGTTAGGGATCCGGGTGTGACCAGAAATGTGTGGACTGACACAGGGAAGTAGCAAGCTTTAGGAACACAGGCGTAGTCAGGGCTGGAGAGGTGGAATGGTCAGGCACCGCCCGGCGGGATCTCTAGTGACCCACAGACCAGGATTCCCCAGGGTGCGGAGTCTAAGCCCCAGTCTGCCTTTTCACCAGAGCCCCTGATGGTGGGGATGAACTTGGCGCAGGAATGAGACCAGGTCGCGGCCCCTGAGTGCACCCAACTGTGGTAGAGGGGTCCGCCAAGGGTATGTACCGGGGGAAAGCCTGATGAGATGGGACTGGCAGGTTTGGACAGTAGTGACTGGATCCGTGCGGGATGGATGGATTGTCTGGGTAGCGTCAAGCGTAGTCAGGCAGGCCAGGTCAGCAACGTGCGGGTAGTGAGGTACTGGAGGAGCAGGCAGAGAATAGTCAGGGTAACAAGCCAGGTTCAGTAACTCACGGGCAGCGCGGTACAGAGGATCAGGCAGAAGGATGGTCAGACAAGCCAGGGGTTCAACAGGAGACGGTCAGCAGGGTCAGGAACAATGCAGAGTCGGCAACAAATCAGATAGGCAGAGGAACAGGAACACAGGATACAAGGTACAGGGGCTCATGGGAAACATACACCAAGGCACTGATCACAGGCCTGGTCATTCTTAAGTACACCTCCTGCAATCAGCCCCAGGTGTTGGCTGACTGCAGGAGTGAGCTTCTGCCTGCTGAGAGCACCCGCTGGTCAGCCCTGGTACTGCAGCCCACACGGCAGGTGAGTCCTACCACCAGTGCTGAGTCCATTCCTGACAGTATGACAGTGATAAGTATGTACAGGAGAGCAGTCTGAAGGTATGACAGCGATCGGTATGTACAGGAGAGGAGTGTGGGGGGTATGACAGGGGACAGTATGTACAGGAGAGGAGTGTGGGGGATATGACAGGGGACAGTATGTACAGGAGAGGAGTGTGGGGGGTATGACAGGGGAAAGTATGTACAAGAGAGGAGTGTGGGGGGTATGACAAGGGACAGTATGTACAGGAGAGGAGTATGGAGGTATGATAGTGATCAGTATGTACAGGAGAGGAGTGTGGAAGGTATGACAGTGATCGGTATGTACAGGAGAGGAGTGTGGGGGGTATGACAGTGATCGGTATGTACAGGAGAGGAGTGTGGAGGGTATGACAGTGGGCGGTATGTACAGGAGAGGGGTGTGGAGGTATGACAGTGGGCAGTATGTACAGGAGAGGAGTGTGGGGGGTATGACAGTGGTCAGTATGTACAGGAGAGGAGTGTGGGGGGTATGAAAGTGGTCAGTATGTACAGGAGTGGAGTGTGGGGGGTATGACAGTGAGCAGTATGTACAGGAGAGGAGTGTGGGGGTATGACAGTGATCGAAATGTACAGGAGAGGAGTGTGGAGGGTATGACAGTAGCCAGTATGTACAGGAGAGGAGTGTGGAGGGTATGACAGTGATCAGTATGTACAGGAGAGGAGTGTGGGGGTATGACAGTGATCGGTATGTAAAGGAGAGGAGTGTGGGGGGTATGACAGGGGACAGTATGTACAGGAGAGGAGTGTGGAGGTATGATAGTGATCAGTATGCACAGGAAAGGAGTGTGGGGGGTATGACAGGGGACAGTATGTACAGGAGAGGAGTGTGGGGGGTATTACAGGGGACAGTATGTACAGGAGAGGAGTGTGGGGGGTATTACAGGGGACAGTATGTACAGGAGAGGAGTGTGGGGGGTATGACAGTGGGCAGTATGTACAGGAGAGGAGTGTGGGGGGTATGACAGTAGCCAGTATGTACAGGAGAGGAGTGTGGGGGGTATGACAGCGGGCAGTATGTACAGGAGAGGAGTGTGGAGGGTATGACAGCGGGCAGTATGTACAGGAGAGGAGTGTGGAGGGTATGACATTAGCCAGTATGTACAGGAGAGGAGTGTGGAGGGTATGACAGCGGGCAGTATGTACAGGAGAGGAGTGTGGAGGGTATGACAGCGGGCAGTATGTACAGGAGAGGAGTGTGGAGGGTATGACAGTGGGCAGTATGTACAGGAGAGGAGTGTTGGGGGTATGACAGTGATCGGTATGTACAGGAGTGGAGTGTGGGGGGTATGACAGTGGACAGAATGTACAGGAGAGGAGTGTGGGGGGTATGACAGGGGACAGTATGTACAGGAGAGGAGTGTGGTGGGTATTACAGGGGACAGTATGTATAGGAGAGGAGTGTGGAGGGTATGACAGTGATCGGTATGTACAGGAGAGGAGTGTGGGGGGTATGACAGGGGACAGTATGTACAGGAGAGGAGTGTGGGGGGTATTACAGGGGACAGTATATACAGGAGACGAGTGTGGGGGGCATGACAGGGGACAGTATGTACAGGAGAGGAGTGTGGGGGGTATGACAAGGGACAGTATATACAGGAGAGGAGTGTGGAGGTATGATAGTGATATGTATGTACAGGAGAGGAGTGTGGGAGGTATGATAGTGATCGGAATGTACAGGAAAGGAGTGTGGGGGGTATGACAGTGATCGGTATGTAAAGGATAGGAGTGTGGGGGGTATGACAGTGATCGGTATGTACAGGAAAGGAGTGTGGGGGTATGACAGTGATCGGTATGTACAGGAGAGGAGTGTGGGGGGTATGACAGGGGACAGTATGTACAGGAGAGGAGTGTGGAGGTATGATAGTGATCAGTATGTACAGGAAAGGAGTGTGGGGGGTATTACAGGGGACAGTATGTACAGGAGAGGAGTGTGGGGGGTATGACAGGGGACAGTATGTACAAGAGAGGAGTGTGGGGGGTATGACAAGGGACAGTATGTACAGGAGAGGAGTATGGAGGTATGATAGTGATCAGTATGTACAGGAGGGAAGTGTGGAAGGTATGACAGTGATCGGTATGTACAGGAGAGGAGTGTGGGGGGTATGACAGTGATCGGTATGTACAGGAGAGGAGTGTGGAGGGTATGACAGTGGGCGGTATGTACAGGAGAGGGGTGTGGAGGTATGACAGTGATCAGTATGTACAGGAGAGGAGTGCGGAGGTTATGACAGTGGCCAGTATGTACAGGAGAGGAGTGTGGAGGGTATGACAGTGGGCGGTATGTACAGGAGAGGAGTGTGGAGGGTATGACAGTGGGCAGTATGTACAGGAGAGGAGTGTGGGGGGTATGACAGTAGCCAGTATGTACAGGAGAGGAGTGTGGGGGTATGACAGCGGGCAGTATGTACAGGAGAGGAGTGTGGAGGGTATGACAGTTGCCAGTAAGTACAGGAGAGGAGTGTGGAGGGTATGACAGCGGGCAGTATGTACAGGAGAGGAGTGTAGAGGGTATGACAGTGGGCAGTATGTACAGGAGAGGAGTGTGGGGGGTATTACAGGGGACAGTATATACAGGAGACGAGTGTGGGGGGTATGACAGGGGACAGTATGTACAAGAGAGGAGTGTGGGGGGTATGACAAGGGACAGTATATACAGGAGAGGAGTGTGGAGGTATGATAGTGATCAGTATGTACAGGAGTGGAGTGTGGGGAGTATGACAGTGGACAGTATGTACAGGAGAAGAGTGGGGGGGGTATGACAGGGGACAGTATGTACAGGAGAGGAGTGTGAGGGGTATTACAGGGGACAGTATGTACAGGAGAGGAGTGAGGAGGGTATGACAGTGATCGGTATGTACAGGAGAGGAGTGTGGGGGGTATGACAGGGGACAGTATGTACAGGAGAGGAGTGTGGGGGGTATTACAGGGGACAGTATATACAGGAGACGAGTGTGGGGGGTATGACAGGGGACAGTATGTACAGGAGAGGAGTGTGGGGGGTATGACAAGGGACAGTATATACAGGAGAGGAGTGTGGAGGTATGATAGTGATCAGTATGTACAGGAGAGGAGTGTGGGAGGTATGATAGTGATTGGTATGTACAGGAAAGGAGTGTGGAGGGTATGACAGTGATCGGTATGTAAAGGAGAGGAGTGTGGGGGGTATGACAGTGATCGGTATGTACAGGAAAGGAGTGTGGGGGTATGACAGTGATCGGTATGTACAGGAGAGGAGTGTGGGGGGTATGAAAGGGGACAGTATGTACAGGAGAGGAGTGTGGAGGTATGATAGTGATCAGTATGTACAGGAAAGGAGTGTGGGGGGTATGACAGGGGACAGTATGTACAGGAGAGGAGTGTGGGGGGTATGACAGGGGACAGTATATACAGGAGAGGAGTGTGGGGGGTATGACAGGGGACAGTATATACAGGAGAGGAGTGTGGAGGTATGATAGTGATCAGTATGTACAGGAGAGGAGTGTGGGGGGTATGACAGGGGACAGTATGTACAGGAGAGGAGTGTGGAGGGTATGACAGGGGACAGTATGTACAGCAGAGGAGTGTGGAGGGTATGACAGGGGACAGTATGTACAGGAGAGGAGTGTGGAGGGTATGACAGTGGGCAGTATGTACAGGAGAGGAGTGTGGGAGGTATGACAGGGGACAGTATGTACAGGAGAGGAGTGTGGAGGGTATGACAGTGATCGGTATGTACAGGAGAGGAGTGTGGGGGGTATTACAGAGGACAGTATGTACAGGAGACGAGTGTGGGGGGTATGACAGGGGACAGTATGTACAAGAGAGGAGTGTGGGGGGTATGACAAGGGACAGTATATACAGGAGAGGAGTGTGGGAGGTATGAAAGGGGACAGTATGTACAAGAGAGGAGTGTGGGAGGTATGACAGTGATCGGTATATACAGGAAAGGAGTGTGGAGGGTATGACAGGGGACAGTATGTACAGGAGAGGAGTGTGGGGGTATGACAGTGATTGGTATGTACAGGAGAGGAGTGTGGGGGGTATGAAAGAGGACAGTATGTACAGGAGAGGAGTGTGGAGGTATGATAGTGATCAGTATGTACAGGAAAGGAGTGTGGGGAGTATGACAGTGATTGGTATGTGCAGGAGAGGAGTGTGGGGGGTATGACAGTGGGCAGTATGTACAGGAGAGGAGTGTGGGGGGTATGACAGTAGCCAGTATGTACAGGAGAGGAGTGTGGGGGGTATGACAGCGGGCAGTATGTACAGGAGAGGAGTGTGGAGGGTATGACAGCGGGCAGTATGTACAGGAGAGGAGTGTGGAGGGTATGACAGTAGCCAGTAAGTACAGGAGAGGAGTGTGGAGGGTATGACAGCGGGCAGTATGTACAGGAGAGGAGTGTGGAGGGTATGACAGTGGGCAGTATGTACAGGAGAGGAGTGTTGGGGGTATGACAGTGATCGGTATGTACAGGAGTGGAGTGTGGGGGGTATGACAGTGGACAGTATGTACAGGAGAGGAGTGGGGGGGGGGGGTATGACAGGGGACAGTATGTACAGGAGTGGAGTGTGGGGGGTATTACAGGGAACAGTATGTACAGGAGAGGAGTGTGGAGGGTATGACAGTGATCGGTATGTACAGGAGAGGAGTGTTGGGGGTATGACAGGGGACAGTATGTACAGGAGAGGAGTGTGGGGGGTATTACAGGGGACAGTATATACAGGAGACGAGTGTGGGGGGTATGACAAGGGACAGTATGTACAGGAGAGGAGTGTGGGGGGTATGACAAGGGACAGTATGTACAGGAGAGGAGTGTGGAGGGTATGACAGGGGACAGTATGTACAGCACAGGAGTGTGGAGGGTATGACAGGGGACAGTATGTACAGGAGAGGAGTGTGGAGGGTATGACAGTGGGCAGTATGTACAGGAGAGGAGTGTGGAGGGTATGACAGGGGACAGTATGTACAGCACAGGAGTGTGGAGGGTATGACAGGGGACAGTATGTACAGGAGAGGAGTGTGGAGGGTATGACAGTGGGCAGTATGTACAGGAGAGGAGTGTGGGAGGTATGACAGGGGACAGTATGTACAGGAGAGGAGTGTGGAGGGTATGACAGGGGACAGTATGTACAGCACAGGAGTGTGGAGGGTATGACAGGGGACAGTATGTACAGGAGAGGAGTGTGGAGGGTATGACAGTGGGCAGTATGTACAGGAGAGGAGTGTGGGAGGTATGACAGGGGACAGTATGTACAGGAGAGGAGTGTGGAGGGTATGACAGTGATCGGTATGTACAGGAGAGGAGTGTGGGGGGTATTACAGGGGACAGTATGTACAGGAGACGAGTGTGGGGGGTATGACAGGGGACAGTATGTACAAGAGAGGAGTGTGGGGGGTATGACAAGGGACAGTATATACAGGAGAGGAGTGTGGGAGGTATGAAAGGGGACAGTATGTACAAGAGAGGAGTGTGGGAGGTATGACAGTGATCGGTATATACAGGAAAGGAGTGTGGAGGGTATGACAGTGATCGGTATGTACAGGAGAGGAGTGTGGGGGGTATGACAGGGGACAGTATGTACAGGAGAGGAGTGTGGGGGTATGACAGTGATTGGTATGTACAGGAGAGGAGTGTGGGGGGTATGAAAGAGGACAGTATGTACAGGAGAGGAGTGTGGAGGTATGATAGTGATCGGTATGTGCAGGAGAGGAGTGTGGGGGGTATGACAGTGGGCAGTATGTACAGGAGAGGAGTGTGGGGGTATGACAGTAGCCAGTATGTACAGGAGAGGAGTGTGGGGGGTATGACAGCGGGCAGTATGTACAGGAGAGGAGTGTGGAGGGTATGACAGCGGGCAGTATGTACAGGAGAGGAGTGTGGAGGGTATGACAGTAGCCAGTAAGTACAGGAGAGGAGTGTGGAGGGTATGACAGCGGGCAGTATGTACAGGAGAGGAGTGTGGAGGGTATGACAGTGGGCAGTATGTACAGGAGAGGAGTGTTGGGGGTATGACAGTGATCGGTATGTACAGGAGTGGAGTGTGGGGGGTATGACAGTGGACAGTATGTACAGGAGAGGAGTGGGGGGGGGGGTATGACAGGGGACAGTATGTACAGGAGTGGAGTGTGGGGGGTATTACAGGGAACAGTATGTACAGGAGAGGAGTGTGGAGGGTATGACAGTGATCGGTATGTACAGGAGAGGAGTGTGGGGGGTATGACAGGGGACAGTATGTACAGGAGAGGAGTGTGGGGGGTATTACAGGGGACAGTATGTACAGGAGACGAGTGTGGGGGGTATGACAAGGGACAGTATATACAGGAGAGGAGTGTGGGGGGTATGACAAGGGACAGTATATACAGGAGAGGAGTGTGGAGGTATGATAGTGATCAGTATGTACAGGAGAGGAGTGTGGGAGGTATGATAGTGATCGGTATGTACAGGAAAGGAGTGTGGAGGGTATGACAGTGATCGGTATGTAAAGGAGAGGAGTGTGGGGGGTATGACAGTGATCGGTATCTACAGGAAAGGAGTGTGGGGGTATGACAGTGATCGGTATGTACAGGAGAGGAGTGTGGGGGGTATGACAGGGGACAGTATGTACAGGAGAGGAGTGTGGAGGTATGATAGTGATCAGTATGTACAGGAAAGGAGTGTGGGGGGTATGACAGGGGACAGTATGTACAGGAGAGGAGTGTGGGGGGTATGACAGGGGACAGTATATACAGGAGAGGAGTGTGGGGGGTATGACAGGGGACAGTATATACAGGAGAGGAGTGTGGAGGTATGATAGTGATCAGTATGTACAGGAGAGGAGTGTGGGGGGTATGACATTGATTGGTATGTACAGGAGAGGAGTCTGGAGGGTATGACAGTGGGCGGTATGTACAGGAGAGGAGTGTGGGGGGTATGACAGGGGACAGTATGTTCAGGAGAGGGCTGTGGGGGGTATGACAGTGGTCAGTATGTACAGGAGAGGAGTGTGGGGGGTATGACAGTGGGCAGTATGTACAGGAGGGGGCTGTGGGGGGTATGACAGTGGTCAGTATGTACAGGAGAGGAGTGTGGAGGGTATGACAGTGGGCAGTATGTACAGCAGAGGAGTGTGGGGGGTATGACAGGGGACAGTATGTACAGGAGAGGAGAGTGGCGGGTATGACAGTGGGCAGTATGTACAGGAGAGGAGTGTGGGGGGTATGACAGGGGACAGTATGTACAGGAGAGGAGTGTGGAGGGTATGACAGGGGACAGTATGTACAGGAGAGGAGTGTGGAGGGTATGACAGGGGACAGTATGTACAGGAGAGGAGTGTGGGGGGTATTACAGGGGACAGTATGTACAGGAGAGGAGTGTGGAGGGTATGACAGTGGGCAGTATGTACAGGAGAGGAGTGTGGGAGGTATGACAGGGGACAGTATGTACAGGAGAGGAGTGTGGAGGGTATGACAGTGATCGGTATGTACAGGAGAGGAGTGTGGGGGGTATTACAGGGGACAGTATGTACAGGAGACGAGTGTGGGGGGTATGACAGTGATCGGTATGTACAGGAGAGGAGTGTGGGGGGTATGAAAGAGGACAGTATGTACAGGAGAGGAGTGTGGAGGTATGATAGTGATCAGTATGTACAGGAAAGGAGTGTGGGGGGTATGACAGTGATCGGTATGTGCAGGAGAGGAGTGTGGGGGGTATGACAGTGAGCGGTATGTACAGGAGAGGAGTGTGGGGGGTATGACAGTGGGCAGTATGTACAGGAGAGGAGTGTGGGGGGTATCACAGTGGGCAGTATGTACAGCAGAGGGCTGTGGGGGGTATGACAGTGGTCAGTATGTACAGGAGAGGAGTGTGGGGGGTATGACAGTGGGCAGTATGTACAGGAGGGGGCTGTGGGGGGTATGACAGTGGTCAGTATGTACAGGAGAGGAGTGTGGGGGGTATGACAGTGGTCAGTATGTACAGGAGAGGAGTGTGGGGGGTATGAAAGGGGACAGTATGTACAAGAGAGGAGTATGGGAGGTATGACAGTGATCGGTATGTACAGGAAAGGAGTGTGGAGGGTATGACAGTGATCGGTATGTACAGGAGAGGAGTGTGGGGGGTATGACAGGGGACAGTATGTACAGGAGAGGAGTGTGGGGGTATGACAGTGATCGGTATGTACAGGAGAGGAGTGTGGGGGGTATGAAAGAGGACAGTATGTACAGGAGAGGAGTGTGGAGGTATGATAGTGATCAGTATGTACAGGAAAGGAGTGTGGGGGGTATGACAGTGATCGGTATGTGCAGGAGAGGAGTGTGGGGGGTATGACAGGGGACAGTATGTACAGGAGAGGAGTGTGGGGGGTATTACAGGGGACAGTATATACAGGAGAGGAGTGTGGAGGTATGATAGTGATCAGTATGTACAGGAGAGGAGTGTGGGGGGTATGACATTGATCGGTATGTACAGGAGAGGAGTCTGGAGGGTATGACAGTGGGCGGTATGTACAGGAGAGGAGTGTGGAGGGTATGCCAGTGGGCAGTATGTACAGGAGAGGAGTGTAGAGGGTATGACAGTGATCGGTATGTACAGGAGCGGAGTGTGGGGGGTAATACAGGGGACAGTATGCACAAGAGAGGAGTGTGGGGGGTATGACAAGGGACAGTATATACAGGAGTGGAGTGTGGAGGTATGATAGTGATCAGTATGTACAGGAGAGGAGTGTGGGAGGTATGATAGTGATCGGTATGTACAGGAAAGGAGTTTGGAGGGTATGACAGTGATCGGTATGTACAGGAGAGGAGTGTGGGGGGTATGACAGTGATCGGTATGTACAGGAGAGGAGTGTGGGGGTATGACAGGGGACAGTATGTACAGGAGAGGAGTGTGGGGGGTATAACAGGGAACAGTATATACAGGAGAGGAGTGTGGAGGTATGATAGTGATCAGTATGTACAGGAGAGGAGTTTGGGGGGTATGACAGTGGGCGGTATGTACAGGAGAGGAGTCTGGAGGGTATGACAGTGGGCGGTATGTACAGGAGAGGGGTGTGGAGGTATGACAGTGATAAGTATGTAAAGGAGAGTAGTGTGGGGGGTATGACAGTGATGGGTATGTACAGGAGAGGAGTGTGAGGGGTACGACAGTAGCTATTATGTAAAGGAGAGGAGTGTGGAGGGTATGACAGGGGACAGTATGTACAGGAGAGGAGTGTGGGGGGTATGACAGTGATCAGCATGTACAGGAGAGGAGTGTGGAGGGTATGACAGTGATTGGTATGTACAGGAGAGGAGTGTGGGGGGTATGACGGTGAGCAGTATGTACAGGAGAGGAGTGTGGGGGGTATGACGGTGGGCAGCATGTACAGGAAAGGAGTGTGGAGGGTATGACAGTGGGCAGTATGTACAGGAGAGGAGTGGGGGGGGGGGGGTATGACGGTAGGCAGTATGTACAGGAAAGGAGTGTGGAGGGTATGACAGAGGGCAGTATGTACAGGAGAGGAGTGTGGGGGGTATGACAGTGAGCAGTATGTACAGGAGAGGAGTGTGGGGGGTATGACAGTGAGCGGTATGTACAGGAGAGGAGTGTGGGGGGTATGACAGTGGGCAGTATGTACAGGAGAGGAGTGTGGGGGGTATCACAGTGGGCAGTATGTACAGCAGAGGGCTGTGGGGGGTATGACAGTGGTCAGTATGTACAGGAGAGGAGTGTGGGGGGTATGACAGGGGACAGTATATACAGGAGAGGAGTGTGGAGGTATGATAGTGATCAGTATGTACAGGAGAGGAGTTTGGGGGGTATGACAGTGGGCGGTATGTACAGGAGAGGAGTCTGGAGGGTATGACAGTGGGCGGTATGTACAGGAGAGGGGTGTGGAGGTATGACAGTGATAAGTATGTAAAGGAGAGTAGTGTGGGGGGTATGACAGTGATGGGTATGTACAGGAGAGGAGTGTGAGGGGTACGACAGTAGCTATTATGTAAAGGAGAGGAGTGTGGAGGGTATGACAGGGGACAGTATGTACAGGAGAGGAGTGTGGGGGGTATGACAGTGATCAGCATGTACAGGAGAGGAGTGTGGAGGGTATGACAGTGATTGGTATGTACAGGAGAGGAGTGTGGGGGGTATGACGGTGAGCAGTATGTACAGGAGAGGAGTGTGGGGGGTATGACGGTGGGCAGCATGTACAGGAAAGGAGTGTGGAGGGTATGACAGTGGGCAGTATGTACAGGAGAGGAGTGGGGGGGGGGGTATGACGGTAGGCAGTATGTACAGGAAAGGAGTGTGGAGGGTATGACAGAGGGCAGTATGTACAGGAGAGGAGTGTGGGGGGTATGACAGTGAGCAGTATGTACAGGAGAGGAGTGTGGGGGGTATGACAGTGAGCGGTATGTACAGGAGAGGAGTGTGGGGGGTATGACAGTGGGCAGTATGTACAGGAGAGGAGTGTGGGGGGTATCACAGTGGGCAGTATGTACAGCAGAGGGCTGTGGGGGGTATGACAGTGGTCAGTATGTACAGGAGAGGAGTGTGGGGGGTATGACAGTGGGCAGTATGTACAGGAGGGGGCTGTGGGGGGTATGACAGTGGTCAGTATGTACAGGAGAGGAGTGTGGGGGGTATGACAGTGGTCAGTATGTACAGGAGAGGAGTGTGGGGGGTATGACAGTGGGCAGTATGTACAGGAGAGGAGTGTGGGGGGTATGACAGTGGGCAGTATGTACAGTAGAGGAGTGTGGGGGGTATGACAGCGGGCAGTATGTACAGGAGAGGGCTGTGGGGGGTATGACAGTGGTCAGTATGTACAGGAGAGGAGTGTGGAGGTATGACAGTGATCAGTATGTACAGGAGAGCAGTGTTTGGGGTATGACAGTGGGCAGTATGTACAGGAGAGCAGTGTGGAGGTATGACAGTAATCAGTATGTACCGGAGAGGAGTGTGGGGGGTTTGACAGTGATCAGTATGTGCAGGAGAGGAGTGTGGAGGTATGACAGTGATCAGTATGTACAGGAGAGCAGTGTGTGGGGTATGACAGTGGTCAGTATGTACAGGAGAGCAGTGTGTGGGGTATGACAGTGGTCAGTATGTACAGGAGAGCAGTGTTGTGGGGTATGACAGTGGGCAGTATGTACAGGAGAGCAGTGTGGAGGTATGACAGTGATCAGTATGTGCAGGAGAGGTGTGTGGGGGGTATGACAGTGATCAGTATGTACAGGAGAGGAGTGTGGAGGTATGACAGTGATCAGTATGTACAGGAGAGCAGTGTGTGGGGTATGACAGTGGTCAGTATGTACAGGAGAGCAGTGTGTGGGGTATGACAGTGGGCAGTATGTACAGGAGAGCAGTGTGGAGGTATGACAGTGATCAGTATGTACAGGAGAGGAGTGTGGGGGGTATGACAGTGATCAGTATGTACAGGAGAGGAGTGTGGGGGGTATGACAGTGTGCAGTATGTACAGGAGAGCTGTGTGGGGGGTATGACAGTGGGCAGTATGTACAGGAGAGCAGTGTGTGGGGTATGACAGTGGTCAGTATGTACAGGAGAGCAGTGTGTGGGGTATGACAGTGGGCAGTATGTACAGGAGAGCAGTGTGGAGGTATGACAGTGATCAGTATGTACAGGAGAGGAGTGTGGGGGGTATGACAGTGTGCAGTATGTACAGGAGAGCTGTGTGGGGGGTATGACAGTGGGCAGTATGTACAGGATCTCATCCGCACTAAGTAACTTTTTTATCTTTTAGATTTATTATCCCTTTAATGTCATCTGTTTTTTTTTCCCTAGGAGTGCAGTTTCCATCGAATTCCCGGTGTTAATACATCAGATGATTACTTTGTGTCTGATCCGGGTGGGACGTGAAGGCCGCGTTCACTTCTCGGCTTCGCACACACCAATCCTCTAATTGGGAGTGTGAGTGACGGCTGCCTGTGACCCCCCCCCCCCCCCCCACCCGACCTCTCAGAGCCTCAGGTGCTAAAACATCAGATTGGATTCATTTCACACAAAGGATTGTGGGACTTTAATCCGCATTCTTTACTGCCGCATGCAAAGGGGAGGAAATCCCATGACAGTCATCTCACTTCACCAGTTCCATCCTGTTAAAGGAGAACGATCAATCTTTACATCTTTAAATAAATTCAATGTATCTAAATACATATATATCTGTACATTTATAAATATCCTGTATATATATATATATACAGTGCAGGAAATGTGTATTTGCTCCCCTGCTGATGTTGAATGTTCGCCCCGCATAAAGAAATGATTGCTCTAAAAATTGAATGTTCGGTGTAACACTGAGAGACAGAATACAACAACAAATTCAGCAGAAATGCGTCTAAAAAGTGATGACTGATCTGCATGTTCATGAGGGAAAGAAGGATTTGATCCCCTATCATTCAGCAGGATTTCTGGCTACCAGGTGTCTTTCATACAGATAACAAGCTGAGATTAGAAGCAGTCTCTTAAAGGGAGTGCTGCTAATCTCATTGTGTTACCTGTATAAAAGACACCTGTCCACAGGAGCAATCAAACCATCAGATTCCAAACTCTCCACCATGGCAAAGACCAAAGAGCTGTCCAAGGATGTCAGGGACAAGATGGTAGACCTACACAAGGCTGGACTGGGCTACCAAACTATGGCCAAGCAGCTTGGTGAGAAGGTGACAACAGTTGGTGCAATCATTCACAAATGGAAGAAACACAAAAGAAGTGTCAGTCTCCCTAGGTCTGGTGCACCATGCAAGATCTCACCTCGTGGAGTGTCAATGATCATGAGAACAGTGAGGAATCATCCCAGAACTACACGTGAGGATCTTGTCAATGATCTCCAGGCAGCTGGGACCACAGTCACCAAGAAAACAATCGGTAACACACTACGCCGACAAGAACTGAAATCCTGCAGTGCACAGTATATAAATATATATATATATACACACACACAGTACATACATATATATACAGTTGTGGCCAAAATTATTCAACCCCCACTGAAATTGAGTGTTTTGGCCAGTTTGACATTGCTTTTGATCATTCAGTCATCTTGCTTACATTTACATTAAAGAGGCACTTGTAGGTCAGACAAATATAACATAACAGTTATAATGAAATAACCACAAATGTCTTTTCTGTGCTCACAGCATTATCAGTTTTATTCAACCCCCAAGTGACATTCAATCTTAGTACTTAGTACAGCATCCTTTTACAGTTATAACAGCTTTTAAACGTGAAGCATAGCTTGACACAAGTGTCTTGCAGCGATCTACGGGTATCTTCGCCCATTCTTCATGGGCAAAGGCCTCCAGTTCAGTCACATTCTTAGGCTTGCGCACTGCAACTGCTTTCTTTAAGTCCCACCAGAGGTTCTCAATCGGATTTAAGTCTGGTGACTGCGATGGCCACTCCAAAATGTTCCAGCCTTTCCTCTGCAACCATGCTCTAGTGGACTTGGAGGTATGCTTGGGATCATTGTCCTGTTGAAAGGTCCAACGTCTCCCAAGCCTCAGGTGTGTGACGGACTGCATCACGTTTCCATCCAATATCTCCTGGTACTGAAGAGAATTCATGGTACCTTGCACACGCTGAAGCTTCCCTGTACCTGCAGAAGCAAAACAGCCCCAAAGCATGATTGACCCTCCACCATGCTTCACAGTAGGCAAGGTGTTCTTTTCATCATAGGCCTTGTTCTTCCTCCTCCAAACATAGCGTTGATCCATGGGCCCAAACAGTTCTAATTTTGTTTCATCAGTCCACAGAACACTATCCCACAACTTTTGTGGTTTGTCCACATGGCTTTTGGCATACTGCAGTCGACTCTTCTTATTCTTTGGAGACAGCAAGGGGGTACGCCTGGGAGTTCTGGCACGGAGGCCTTCATTACGCAGTGTGCGTCTTATTGTCTGGGCTGAAACTTCTGTACCCACATCTGACAAATCTTTTCTCAGTTCCTCAGCAGTCACACGGGGACTTCTCTCCACTCTACGCTTCAGGTAGCGCACAGCAGTCGAAGTCAGCATCTTCTTTCTGCCACGACCAGGTAGCGTTTCAACAGTGCCCTTTGCCTTGAATTTGCGAATGATGCTTCCTAAGGTGTCTCTTGGTATGTTTAACATCTTTGCAATCTTCTTATAGCCATTGCCCTTCCTGTGAAGAGAAATCACCTCTTCTCTTGTCTTCCTGGACCATTCTCTTGCCTTCACCATGTTTGTAACCACACCAGTAAATGTCTAGAAGGAGCTGAGTATCACAGTCATTTTAAAGCTGCCTAATTGGTGCTTATTATGCTTGATTGCTGCTCGGTGACATCCACAGGTGTTTTCAATACCTGATGGAAAGCACCTGTATGAACCTCTGTTCTTCAGAGTGGTAGTCTTTAAGGGGTTGAATAATTGTGGCAATGAAGAAACCACATAAGAACCATTTACTACTGTATTACATAAACAATTGATGTCATTTTAGTTGCATTTGGGTAGTTACAACGTCCTTGTAGGATTTGATTCTGAATACAATTCCAAATGTACACTATAGTCCCTAAACCCCTTTACAGCATTGGGGGTTGAATAATTTTGGCCACAACTGTATATATATATAAATATATATAGTACAGACATGAAATATGGAACAGCAAGAATGTAAAAATCTCTTTTTTTTTTCAGTCTGAAATTTCCCTGCAGCAGATACATGGGCCTAACCGCTTGTCCACTGGGGCCATTTATTTGTGATTGACAGCTGCAGCTGCGAATGGTGGCATGGGTAGGGCTGCTGGAAATGCAAAATCACGTATATGTATATATGATTTTGCACTGCTGCCGCCCTGTAGCAGTATTTCTACCGAACTATATTGTATAAAATGAATTTTGTGCACTTTTCCTGAAATTCTGCATTTGACAACCTGCTGCACAAATATCATGTGACATAAAAATATGCAACAGCCAACATTTTATTCTTCATTTCTTTTTGCCTCCCTCTTACCCCAATTTCCTAGGTAGCGGCCAGTAAATACCATTTATTAAATACAGTCCTGAGTATATGAGCTCAGAAATGTCTACTGAACCGTGAACATGCGACTTGTGTGAACCATAAAAAGCCGGGGTCCTCAAACTTTCGAAACAAAGGGCCAGTTTACTGCCCTTCAAACTTTAGTTGGGTTGGACTGTGGTCAGTGGGAGTAAAAAAAATTACAAAACTGGTGTCAGTGGGAGGAATGGTGCCCCATCATTGGTGTCAGTGGGAGGAATAGTGCCTCATCATTGGTATCAGTGGGAGGAATAGTGCCCCATCATTGATGTCCCTGGGTGGAATAGTGCCCATCATTGGTGTCAGTGGGAGGAATGGTGCCCCATCATTGGTGTCAGTGGGAGGAATAGTGCCCCATCATTGGTGTCAGTGGGAGGAATAGTGCCCCATCATTTGTGTCAGTGGGAGGAATAGTGCCCCATCATTGGTGTCCGTGGGAGGAATAGTTCCCCATCATTGGTGTCAGTGGGAGGAATAGTGCCCCATCATTGGTGTCAGTGGGAGGAATAGTGCCCCATCATTGGTGTCAGTGGGAGGAATAGTGCCCCATCATTGGTGTCAGTGGGAGGAATAGTGCCCCATCTTTGGTGTCAGTGGGAGGAATAGTGCCCCATCATTGGTGTCCCTGGGAGGAATAGTGCCCCATCATTGGTGTCAGTGGGAGGAATAGTTCCCCATCATTGGTGTCAGTGTGAGGAATAGTGCCCCATCATTGGTGTCAGTGGGAGGAATAGTGCCCCGTCATTGGTGTCAGTGGGAGGAATAGTGCCCCGTCATTGGTGTCAGTGGGAGGAATAGTGCCCCATCATTGGTGTCCCTGGGAAGAATAGTGCCCCATCATTGGTGTCAGTGGGGGGAATAGTTTCCCATCATTGGTGTCAGTGGGAGGAATAGTTTCCCATCATTGGTGTCAGTGTGAGGAATAGTGCCCCGTCATAGGTGTCAGTGGGAGGAATAGTACCCCATCATTGGTGTCAGTGGGAGGAATAGTGCCCCATCTTTGGTGTCAGTGGGAGGAATAGTGCCCCATCATTGGTGTCCCTGGGAGGAATAGTGCCCCATCATTGGTGTCAGTGTGAGGAATAGTGCCCCATCATTGGTGTCAGTGGGAGGAATAGTGCCCCATCATTGGTGTCAGTGGGAGGAATAGTGCCCCGTCATTGGTGTCAGTGTGAGGAATAGTGCCCCGTCATTGGTGTCAGTGGGAGGAATAGTACCCCATCATTGGTGTCAGTGGGAGGAATAGTGCTCCATCATTGGTATCAGTGGGAGGAATAGTGCCCCATCATTGGTATCAGTGGGAGGAATAGTGCCCCATCATTGGTGTCCCTGGGAGGAATAGTGCCCCATCATTGGTGTCAGTGGGAGGAATAGTTTCCCATCATTGGTGTCAGTGTGAGGAATAGTGCCCCGTCATTGGTGTCAGTGGGAGGAATAGTACCCCATCATTGGTGTCAGTGGGAGGAATAGTGCCCCATCATTGGTATCAGTGGGAGGAATAGTGCCCCATCATTGGTATCAGTGGGAGGAATAGTGCCCCATCATTGGTATCAGTGGGAGGAATAGTGCCCCATCATTGGTATCAGAGGGAGGAATAGTGCCCCATCATTGGTGTTAGTGGGAGGAATAGTGCCCCATCATTGGTGTCAGTGGGAGGAATAATGCCAAAAGGGGTGGATAAAGGCAAACAAAGGGCCACATCCAGCCCAGTTTGGAGACCTCTGGTGTAAAGTTAGGAAACTTTTTTTCCTTGTAACATGTGTTAAACTTTTTAATTCCGAGGACCGTCTGGAAATGGGTGACCTTTTTAAGGGCTGAATTTCGATCTCTCTCGCAGACGAAATAATGTTCTTTGTTTTCTTCTTCTTGCTGACAAACATTCTCTGCATCGCATCCTCCAAGGAGTTCAATTCAATGAGAATTTCTGCTCGGCTCCTGCGTTCTGTTTCCACGGCAACAGGCGCCCGCTGCAGAATGATATATTGTGGTGAGACCTGAACAGCTACTGGATACATGGCGGTGCGCTAATCACGCAGGTGTCGTTCTGCCGCGACCAGGAGACCGAAAAACAAAAATTAAAAATAATCGGTCAGCTTTTTGGTCAATTTTATTTTTACTTTCTAAGTGAAAAAGTTCTCAACTGTACATTGTATCGTTATCTTTTCTCATATTTATACATTGTATACCGAACAAGAAAGCCCAGCATTTGCATACCTACCAACATATTAGACCCAGTCTTCAGGATACTGTCGCCCCCCCCCCACCCACTTGACACGCCCACTTACTGGGTTGGCCCGCCCAGTCTACACCCACTTTCTGGTGCTCTTCCCATATTATGCTACCACCCTTTTTTTCACTTACTGTGCACTCTCAGCAACTCCAACAGGAGCGATACGGTGATCCCGGGAACACAGCATCATCAGGAGGTCCAAAATGAGGGACTGGCAAATCCAGGACTGTTGGTATCTTTTCATTGCCCTGTTACCTGCTCATGGAAAATTTAAAGGGGCACTACCTCCACTGACAGTGACGTAATATTTTCTTATAAAGTACAGAAGGCAGGCTATTCACCACATACACTATATTGCCAAAAGTATTGGCTCCGCCCTCCAAATCATGTGATTCAGGTGTTCCAATCCCCTCCAAATCATGTGATTCAGGTGTTCCAATCCCCTCCAAATCATGTGATTCAGGTGTTCCAATCCCCTCCCAATCATGTGATTCAGGTGTTCCAATCCCCTCCAAATCATGTGATTCAGGTGTTCCAATCCCCTCCCAATCATGTGATTCGGGTGTTCCAATCCCCTCCCAATCATGTGATTCAGGTGTCCCAATCCCCTCCATATCATGTGATTCAGGTGCTCCAATCCCCTCCATGGACACAGGTGTATACAATCAAGCCCCTAGGCATGCAGACTGCTTCTACAAACATTGGTGAAAGAATGGGTCGCTCTCAGGAGCTCAGTGACTCCAAGCGTGGTCCCGTGATAGGTGGCCACCTGTGCAATAAGTCCATCCGGGACATTTCCTGGCTACTAAATATTCCACGCTCAAACGTTTGAAAAAAAGTACAAGGTTGCCCAGTAACAAGGTGAAAAGAAAACCCAAAACTACACAGTTGGTGGGAACACCCAAAATTACAGGGTTGGCCTGTAACACCCGAAACTGCAAGGTGGGTAGAAACACTCAAAGCTACAAGGTGGGCAGGAGCTTTCAAAACCATAAGGTGGGGGAAAGATCCAAAACCACAAAGTGAGGAGGAGGAAACAGAAAACTACAAGGTTGGGGGCACACCAAAAAGTACAATGTGGGTGGGAACACACAAAACTACATGGTGGAGGGAAGACCCAAAACTACAAGGTGGGGGAAGACCCAAAACTACAAGGTGGGGGAAGACCCAAAACTACAAGGTGGGGGAAGACCCAAAACTACAAGGTGGGGGAAGACCCAAAACTACAAGGTGGAGGGAAGACCCAAAACTACAAGGTGGGGGAAGACCCAAAACTACAAGGTAGAAAGAAAATAGAAAACTACAAGGTGGGGGACATCTAAAACTACATAGTAGAGGGGGAAACCCAAAGCTCCATAGTGGGGGGGAATGACCAAAACTACAATGTAGGCAAAAACACCAAAAATTACAAGGTGGGCAAGAAGACACAAACCTATAAGATGTGGAAACAGGAGTAGGGGGGAGAACACCAAAAACTACTACAATGTGGGGAGACCCAAAAAGACCAAAAAACTACAAGGTGAAGTAGGGGGGAACAGAAAACTACATGGTGGGGGGAAGACCCAAAACTACAAGGTGAGGTAGGGAGGAAGAGAAAACTATATACTGAGGGGGCACCCAAAATTACAAAGTGGGTTAAATCTAAATCTAAATTGTGGGGGGGGGGAGGCACCCAAAACTACATGGTGGGAGGTGAATCCCCAAAATTACAAGGTGGGCAAGAACACCTAAAACTGCAAGATGGGCTTGAACACCCAAACCAACATATTGGGTAGGAACACTTAAATTTACAAGATGGAAAGAAGAGCCAAAACTGCAGGGTTGTCAGGAACAACCAAAATTACAGGGTTGGCCAGTAACACCCAAAAGAGCAAGGTGGGTTGAAACACTCAAAGCTACAAGGTGGGAACCTTCATAGCTAGAAGGTGGGGGAAAGACCAAAAACTACAAGGTGGGCTTGAACACTTCAATTTACAAGATGGGTTTAGGAACATTCAACACTACAAGGTAGGAGGAAAACCCAACACTAAAAGGTTGGTGGGAACACCCAGGATTACAAGGTTGGCCAGAAACGCCCAAGAGTACAAGGTGGAAAGAAATGCTGAAAGCTGCAATGGGCAGCAACACTGAAACCTACCAGGTGGGCAGAACACCCAAAATTACACAGTGAGTGGGAACATCCAAAACTACAAGAAGGGGGCACCTGAACAACGTGGTGGGAGAAGATGTTCCTGAACACCCAAAACCACTAGACCCCCCCACCTTAGCTGAAAAGTTACACTTGGGTGGAGTGGCCCTTTTAAGCTCACTGAGATAAAAAGAAAACCAACAAGACAGATCTACGGAGATGTGTTTTGTCCTAATTACCCAACAAATTAGGACACAGCGCATTACCAGCCAGAGAATCAATGGGATCAATACTTAACTCTTCAACGGGCTCAAAGACGACGGATCATGAAAGAAGATTGCTGATCTTCAGAACTTACAGCGGCATCCAGGACACAAAGATTCCAATTTACCTCCATAATGTTGGTTTCTGGAACTGTCCTATTTCTGGCACTGAGAGAAGTCCCTGTAACTTTTATGGACAGGGAAGGGGGTGTCCATTACTGTATCATTTTGCATTGATGACAATGACTGTATAAAAGAAGCCACCTGCGCCATTTAGAAGCCCCAAAGCCGGGTCACCCTACTGGGAAACAGGGTGTCAGAAGCTAGGAAGGGGTTCGTCTTAAGTCCTGGAAGCCAAACAGCTGGTGGCACTATGTTAAAATTCAATTGCTGGCAACTTTATTGATCCATATGGGCAAACAAGGAGTCCAAACTGGGAGCCTTCAGCCCTCCACAGAGCACCCTAGCCTCCCACAGTGCCCCCCCTTCAGCCCTCCAAAGTGTCCCCAACCTCCAACATTGTCCCACAATGCCCCCCAACCTCCCACCTTGCAAAGTACCTGCCAGCCTGCTGCCGGGTCATGACCTCCCCTCTCCAGTGCCCCCCACCAACTGCAGATCCCTTAACCTCAGATAGTGCCCCCAACCTCCAATAATGGTCCGCAATGCCTTATGTCCCCTGAAAGCCCTCACCCTCCACAGTGCCACCCAGTTTCCCACAGTACCCCCAGCCTTCTGCAGAGCCTCCAGCTCTCCACAGTGCACCCCCAGTCTGTTGCAAAGCCTTCAGCCTTCCAAAGTGTCCACAACCTCCAACAGTGTCCCACAGTGTTCCCAAGCTCCCAGAGTACCCCCCCCCCCCCCCCAGCTATCTGCTTGGATGTTACTTCCCCTATTCAGTGCCCCCCACCAGCTGTAGATCCCTGAACCTCCCATAGTGCTTCCTAATGCCAAAATTGGGCCCACAGTGCCTCATGCCCCTTGAGAGCCCTCAACCTCCACAGTGCCACCCAACTTCTCACATGACCCCAGTCTACATCAGAGCTTCCAGCCTTCCTCAGTGCAGCTCAGCCTCCCACAGTTCCCCCCAGCCTTTTGCAGAGGCCTCAGCCTTTGCAAAGTCCCCAGCCTCCAACAGTGTCCCACAGTGCCCCCAAGCACCCAGAGTACCCCCCCAGCTTGCTGCCTGGCCATGACCTCCCTTCTTTAGTGCCCTAGCCAGCTGACCATCCCTTAACCTCCCATAGAGCCATCAACCTCCTATGATAGCCCACAGTGCCCCATGCCACCTGAGAGCTCTCACCCTCCATAGTGTCACCCCAGCCTGTTGCTGAGCCTTCAGCCCTCCATAGTGTCCCCATCCTCTAACAGTATTCCACAGTATCCCCAAGCTCCCAGAGTACCACCCCCCCCCCCCCCCAGCTGCTGCTTGGCCATAATTTCCCCTATTTGGTGTCCCCCCCCACCACCTGCAGATCCCTGAACCTCCCATAGTGCCTCCAAACTCTGATCATGGCCCACAGTGCCCCATGCCCCCTGAGAGCCCTTAACCTTCACAGTGCCACCCAACTTCCCCCAGTACCACAGTTTATGTCAGAGCTTCCAGCCCTCCACAGTGCACCTAAACCTTTCGCAGTGCCCCCCAGCCTGTTGCAGAGCTCTCAGCCCTCCAAAGTGTCCCCAGCCATCAACAAATTCCCACAGTGCCCCCAAGCTCCCAGGGTAGCCCCTCTCCCTAGCTTGCTGCCTGGCCGTGACCTCCCGTCTTTGGTGCCCCAGCCAGCTGAAGATCCCTTAACTTCCCATAGCGCCCCCAACCTCTCATAATGGCCCACAGTGTCCCCGTTCCCTTTGGCAGCCCTCAGCCACCAAAGTGTCATCCAACGTCCCACAGTGCCACCCAATCTCTCACAGTGCCCCCAGCCCCCCTTTTATCCATTCCAGAACCCCAATCCACCCACAGTGCCACCTAGCCATTGTAGGGCCACCAAGTCTGTGACGGGAGTCACTTTGGGTTGGGGGCCCATGGAACACAGCTCACTTTGGAGAGGTGGGGAGACCCCTGTCTCAGCTCCCCATATCCCTATTATGTGTAAGTCACCCTGTGCCTGTTAGGGGTACAGGGTGATCTGTCCTAATATTGGGGTGGGGGGGTTGTTGTTTAATGCCATGTGGTTGCATTCCATTGATCTATTGTGTATCTTGCTTGGGAGCAAACTACTATGGGATGTATGTGTTTATGTTTATTGGCTTGGTGGGGGGGGGTGTCTCCAGCAGCCCTCCCTCCTGATGGGACTGTCTGCTGGTGTGTCTCCTGTTACTAAATGTAGAGTGCCCTGCCCTGTGTCATTATGCGGGGGGGGGGTTGTTCCCTTGAATGTATATCTCCTCTCCTCAGCTTTCGACACAGTCGACCACCCCCTCCCTCCTCAAAAAATGACACTTCCTTGGCCTCAGAGACTCCGCTCTCTCCTGGATCTCATCCTACCTATCACAACGCTCCTTTAGTGTTACCTATAACACTGCCACCTCCCCCTCACTCCCCCTCTCTGTTGGGGTCCCTCAAGGCTCTGTCCTAGGGCCCCTTCTCTTCTCCATCTACACCTCCTCCCTTGGCCAACTCATACACTCTCACAGCTTCAACTACCACCTCTATGCCGACGACACGCAAATCTATCTCTCGACCCCCCACCTCACCCCCTCGGTCTCCGCCCGAATCACAAGCTTACTGAGCGACATATCAGACTGGATGTCGCTCCACTTCCTTAAACTGAACCTCTCCAAAACCGAGCTCCTAGTCTTCCCCCCAGCCCGCACCCCCCCCCCCCACTGACTTCTCCATCACGTCCAACAATGCCACTATCAGGCCCGCCCTGCAGGCCAGAGTACTTGGTGTCATTCTGGACTCCAACCTATCCTTCCAGCCCCAAGTCCAATCTTTAACAAACTCGTGCAGACTCCGCCTCCGCAACATCTCCAAAATCCGCACGTTCCTAACCCCAGAAACCACTAAACAGCTCATCCACTCCCTCATCATATCACGCCTGGACTACTGCAACTCCCTCCTCACTGGCCTGCCTCGCCGCTGGCTATCCCCGCTTCAGTCCATCCTGAATACGGCTGCCAGACTCATTCACCTTACCAACCGCTCCGTTTCTGCCACCCCCCCTCTGCCAATCCCTCCACTGGCCTCCACTCAGTGTCCGCCACCCCCCTCTGCCAATCCCTCCACTGGCCTCCATTCAGTGTCCTCCACCCCCCTCTGCCAATCCCTCCACTGGCTTCCGATTGCCCAACGGATTAAATTCAAAATCCTAAAACTGACGTACAAAGCCGTCCACCATACTGCCCCGAACTACATCACTGACCTAATATCCAAGTACCACCCAACACGCACACTCCGCTCCTCACAAGACCTCCTTCTCTCTAGTTCCCTGGTCTCCTCCTCCCATGCCCGCCTCCAGGACTTCTCCAGGGTGTCACCCATCCTCTGGAACTCCCTACCCCAATCCATCAGGCTATCACCTACTCTCCTCTCCTTTAGGCACACCCTGAAAACCCATCTCTTCAGGGAAGCCTACCCCACCCTCTGCTAATTGCCTATCTCCTCCACTCTTCTTACCACTCCATCCCCCACAGCTTTTCATCCCGTACCGCTATCCCCTCCCTCCTAGATTGTAAGCTCCAAGGAGCAGGGCCCTTGAACCCCTCGTGTATCACATTGTATTGTTATTGTACTGTCCCCCTTTGTAATGTACAGCGCTGAGCGAACTATCGGCGCTTTATAAATACTGTATAATATTAATAATAATAATAATAATATATCTTGTATCTGTGTTAAAATAAACTAGTCTACTTCCTGGTTTACTTCAAGACTGGTGTCGTCTAGTCTTGTATGGTCAGCGGTGGTGTCTGTGGTCGGTGTTCGGACTGGGAAACGGTTGTCTAACGGAACTGCAGACTGGGTCGGTTCTGTTACAAAGTATTTCTCCTAATCTAATCCAGAACCCCCCCCATCTCACAGTGAGCCCCATCCAGAGTCCTCCAGCATTTCGATACATCTTTCCATCCCCTTACTTCATTGTGTGAGTATACACTTTATTCTTTGGTGTTGGAACATGTACAGTTTTGGACGAATTTCCTAGGCCCTGGTCTTGGTTGAGAACCTCTACTCTGCCTGTGCTGCCCTCCTAGTACCACCCATAGGTGACAATACTGTGGATGGGGGGGGGGGTGCAGGACAATGGCGGCACTGGGATGGTCCGTCTTAGCTCCCCTTCGGTTGGTGCCACCCTAACCATAAATGTCTTTCCTCTCCTTCCCTCTCGCTAATTCCGTAAATTGATGCGGAGTCACGCACAGCTACTTTGGAGACGGAGCCGGGAAAGACCGGCATGTTAATTGATCTCGGGGCGTCCTGCAGTCTTGCTGCATCTAAACCTGCGACAGGCGGCGGAGGAGAGCGTTGCCTAGCAGCCGGCCACCTGAACCCAGCTAATCTGAGAACAAACCCGGCGCCGCTAAATAGCAATCTTCTTCCCCAAGTCTCTATGAAAACAATAATTAGTCCGTACAGAAATACGACACGCATCGTCCCTCGTGCCACCATGGAATAATCGTCCCCAGGTCACCGCACCGCCATCCGCACGCCGACACATTCTCATTCTCACTTCGCTTTGTGCGCGCTCCGTCATTGGTCACGGCCATCTGTTCATATTGAAGAAGAACTCCGGCTCCGGGCCGACAGGAGGAGACTCTGGCCAGTCGGTCACCTTGGCTATCCTTCAAGTGGCATTCCAGCCTGAACCTAACTAGGCTTCAAATGCTCCCTTCCCCCTCCTGACACCTATGTGACACCCATGTGACACCCATGTGACTAAGTGTAAGAAAGATGGGTGTACTTACCTATTCTCAGTCTGCTCCGGTCAGGTGATTCCCTGTGTCAGCCAGCAGTGGCTGCAGGGGAGAGGAGAAAGGGCTCCAACAACGGCAAGTAAAACCTGGGACTGATAGGCTCCCATGGCCCATCTATTGTTGGTGCTCCTCTCCCCTGTAGCTGCTGCTGGCTGACACATTAGCTAGTAAAGCCTGGAAGCGGTGATGTCACTCTTAGGCTTCCATGGCCCATCCATTGTTGGCGATCCCTCCTCTTCCCTGCAGCTGCTGCTGGCTGACACATCAGCTAGTAAAGCCTGGGAGCGGTGACACCACCCAAAGGCTCACATTGCTCATCCATTGCTGCCGCTTCCTCCTCTCCCCTGTAGCTGCTGCTAGATGAGACAATGGCTAGTAAAGCCTGGGAGTGGTGACATCACTCTTAGGCTCCCATGGCCCATCCATTGTTGGTGCTACCTCCTCTCCCCTGCAGCCACTGCTGGCTGAGACAATGGCTAGTAAAGCCTGGGAGCAGTGATGTCACCCATAGGCTCCCATGGTCCATCCATTGTTGGTGCTCCCTCCTCTCCCCTGCATCTGCTGCTGGCTGAAATGATCAGCTAATAAAACCTGGGAGCGGCGACATCACCCATAAGCTCATAAGATCCATCCATTGCTGGTGCTCCCTCCTCTTCCCTGCAGCTGCTGCTGGCTGACACATCAGCTAGTAAAGCCTGGGAGCGGTGATATCACCCAAAGGCTCCCATTGCTCATCCCTTTTCGGCTCTCTCTCCTCTCCCCTGTAGCTGCTGCTGGCTGAGATAATGGCTAGTAAAATCTGGGAGCAGTGACTTTATCTATAGGCTCTCATGGCACATCCATTGTTGGCGCTCCCTCCTCTCCCCTGTAGCTGCTGCTGGCTGATGCAGGGGAGCCGGATCATGTGACCAGACTGGGGCGGCCTTGAAATAGGTAAGTATATACATCTTTCTTACAGAGGTTACTTAGCATAGGTGTTAGGAGGGGGGAGGGGACAGTTTTAGGACTAGTTAGGTGTAAGCTGAAATTCCACTTGAAGGAAGGTTAGATGGGAGATAGAGAGATACAAAGTAACATTGATTATAATTGCTATTCAGTTAGAAACATACAAAGTAACATTTTATAACCATTGTTCAGACAGAAGATAAAGAGATACAAAGTAACATTGTTTATAAATATTGATCAGACGGGAGATGGAGAGATACAAAGTAACATTGTTTATAAACATTGATCAGACGGGAGATAGAGAGATACAAAGTAACATTGTTTATAAACATCGATCAGACGGGAGACAGAGAGATACAAAGTAACATTGTTTATAAACATCGATCAGACGGGAGATAGAGAGATACAAAGTAACATTGTTTATAAACATCGATCAGACGGGAGATAGAGAGATACAAAGTAACATTGTTTCTAAACATCGATCAGACGGGAGATAGAGAGATACAAAGTAACATTGTTTATAAACATCGATCAGACAGGAGATAGAGAGATACAAAGTAACATTGTTTATAAACATCGATCAGACAGGAGATAGAGAGATACAAAGTAACATTTTATTATTTGTATGTTTACTTATTTGTTCATTTATTATCCATAACTGTATTTATCTTTCTATGTCGTTTCGTCGGTCCTCTGATTGGAGATCAGGCCAGGCCGCCGGTCTCTGCACCTGCGCAGCGCACCCTCCAGACTTTGGCCCCGGCTCTCCAGCTGAGACAGTTAAATATTTCTCACCTAATTCGGCACTCGGCTATAAATCCACCGCGTTTTAAAAATATCTGGGAACCTTTCCAGCCCCCTCTGAGGTGAACGCGGTAATGTGATGCCTTCAGCAGAGGAGCGGGAGTCTCGCAGAGATGGAGAATTACATTTTATTACATTTTTATTAGGCGGCCAACTTTGCATTCGGGATGGACTGCCATACACAGATGTACAGATCAGTGCAGGACGCTTCGCTGTTCGGTTGGTGTTGCGATGCGCAGCGTTTATACCGACCGAACAACGAAGTTATTGATTTTATGTAGTAAGTCGTACAGCTCTGGACAGGGGCGGACTGACCATTTGAGTACTCGGGCACTGCCTGAGGGCCCGGGGTCAGTTGGGGGCCCCATTACATTCCCCTGGTACCTTTCATAGGCTTTTTTGGGAGTGGTTTGAGTTTTGACGAGGACACAGGGGCCCCATGATCCCCTATTGTTCGGGGGCCCCATGAGTTGTCAGTCCGCCCCTGCCATGGAGTCGCCTTCATATGTCTGCGGTGTGTTCAGTATTTTCGACGGGGAGTAGGTGGAACGTGATGATCGCTTTGCCACAACGCTGCGAAGGAAACATCTTTTGAACGTGTTTAATATTCACTCAGAATGGGAATCGCAGAAATGGGAGCGACAGCATAAAAGAGCAAAAAAAAATAGACGCTGCGCTGCGATTGGCGGGATGACGTTCTCACCGTCTGGCAAATCTCACCGTCGCTGCAAGCCAGAGATGGACGTCTGGTAGCGCAAAACATTTTATTACGACAGGCGCCCCGCCTCCAGCCAAACTCCAGCCAGGAGGATTGGTTGAGCCGACTCCGGACCCTCCCCCCCCCCACACACATCGCGGAATGATCGTTTCTGTAGAAAAACAGATTTCTCTAAAAATTTAGAATATTTCTTCCATTCTGCCTTTCCCTGCCATGGCACGCTGACAGGAGACAGATCACATGACACCCTGACAGGAGACAGATCACATGACACCCTGACAGGAGACAGATCACATGACACCCTGACAGGTGACAGATCACAGGGCACACTGACAAGAGACAGATCACATGACACGCTGACAGGAGACAGATCACATGACACAGGAGACAGATCACACGGCACCCTGACAGGAGACAGATCACACGACACCCTGACAGGAGACAGATCACACGGCACCCTGACAGGAGACAGATCACACGACACGCTGACGGGAGACAGATCACACGACACGCTGACGGGAGACAGATCACATGACACAGGAGACAGATCACACTACACGGGAGACAGATCACACGGCACCCTGACAGGAGACAGATCACACGACACCCTGACAGGAGACAGATCACACGACACGCTGACGGGAGACAGATCACAGGGCACGCTGACAGGAGACAGATCACAGGGCACCTTGACAGGAGACAGATCACACGACACGCTGACAGGAGACAGATCACACAACACGCTGACGGGAGACAGATCACACGACACCCTGACGGGAGACAGATCACACGACACGCTGACAGGAGACAGATCACACGACACGCTGACAGGAGACAGATCACAGGGCACGCTGACAGGAGACAGATCACAGGGCACGCTGACAGGAGACAGATCACATGACACGGGAGACAGATCACATGGCATGCTGACAGCACACAGATCACATGGCACGCTGACGGGAGACAGATCACATGACACGGGAGACAGATCACATGGCATGCTGACAGCACACAGATCACATGGCACGCTGACAGGAGACAGATCACACGGCATGCTGACGGCAGACAGATCACATGACACGGGAGACAGATCACATGGCATGCTGACAGCACACAGATCACATGGCACGCTGACAGGAGACAGATCACACGGCACGCTGACGGCAGACAGATCACATGACACGGGAGACAGATCACATGGCATGCTGACAGCACACAGATCACATGGCACGCTGACAGGAGACAGATCACACGGCACGCTGACGGCAGACAGATCACATGACACGGGAGACAGATCACATGGCATGCTGACAGCACACAGATCACATGGCACGCTGACAGGAGACAGATCACACGGCACGGGAGACAGATCACACGGCACGCTGACAGGAGACAGATCACACGGCACGCTGACAGCAGACAGATCACACGGCACGCTGACGGGACGTGACGTGTGACCACAACATGCTGCAGGCGGATATCAGAGATCGGAACCCGGGACGATTTGTTTCTAGTTCTGGAAGCGATAAAGTTTAATCTGCTCATATTTTGCCCCTCCCCCCCAGGTTCCTCCCCTTCCCCCTCATTAACACGCTAATGACAATTGAAAACAACAAAAACGTGTTAATGTTTTCATTAAATCCCTAATTTATTACCCATTGATGTCATCACTGGGTCTCTGCGCTTCTCTATGCAATGCAGGCAGATCGTGGCTGGTGGAAGGGGCCAGCAGGGTGCTATACATAGCTTCCTGATAACACCCCAGCACCCCGCCTCACTACTCCTCTCAGTCCTGATGCAAAAAGTGGGCTGGCTCTTGGGAGGAGTTATGCAGATTCTGGAATATCTTGATGGGTGGATTTCAGTCTGGAGGAATGGGTGTTCCCAGGCGGGGGGGGGGGGGTCATTTACATACAGACCTCCCACATGTGATGCTGAGCCTTCGTGGGAACTGAAATCGAATGGGTGAAAGGGGCGGGGCCAAGGACAGTCAGGCTGGGGAGAAAAGGGCTAGATCAGGGGTATTCAAACTACGGCCCCGGGGCCAAGTTTGGCTCACTGCAAATCTTTAACCAGCCCATTGATGTAGGAGGGGACTCTAATGGGGTCTGTGATGTAAGGGGGGGACTTTGATGGGGTCTGTGATGTAAGGTGGGGGACTCTGATGGGGTCTGTGATGTAAGGGGGGGACTCTGATGGGGTCTGTGATGTAAGGGGGGACTCTGATGGGGTCTGTGATGTAAGGGGGGGACTCTGATGGGGTCTGTGATGTAAGGGGGGGACTATGATGGGGTCTGTGATGTAAGGGGGGGGACTATGATGGGGTCTGTGATGTAAGGGGGGGACTCTGATGGGGTCTGTGATGTAAGGGGGGACTCTGATGGGGTCTGTGATGTAAGGGGGGGGACTATGATGGGGTCTGTGATGTAAGGGGGGGGACTCTGATGGGGTCTGTGATGTAAGGGGGGGGACTATGATGGGGTCTGTGATGTAAGGGGGGGACTCTGATGGGGTCTGTGATGTAAGGGGGGGACTCTGATGGGGTCTGTGATGTAAGGGGGGGACTCTGATGGGGTCTGTGATGTAAGGGGGGGGACTCTGATGGGGTCTGTGATGTAAGGGGGGGGGACTCTGATGGGGTCTGTGATGTAAGGGGGGGGACAATGATGGGGTCTGTGATGTAAGGGGGACTCTGATGGGGTCTGTGATGTAAAGGGGATTGTGATGGCAACCCTGATGTAAGGGGGGCTCTGATTGGGGTATCTGATATAAGTGGGGACTCTGATAGGGTAAGGTTTGGAGACCCCTGAAATAAATAATGCAGGACTTTCTCCAGCCAGGAAATGAGGAGGAGCTCTAGATTAGGAGGCGGAGCTCTATCTGACTGGCTGCAGCTTCTAATGCACATTGTGAGACGCTCACAGTGTGCGGTGACATCAGAGGAAGCCAGGAAAGGAGATCAATGTGACATTCACCAAACATTCCCCGGAGGAGAACCATTCCCTCATATAAACCGCGAGCAGCAGATCCCCTGATAGGTGAATGTCGCCTTCTCTGCTCTATCCTGTATACATGTCTGTGGGGGGCGCAGTAATCTTCGCTGTCTATAGGCTGCACTGTGAGCTTTCTACCATTCAGGAACCCACAAACCCGAGATCCAGACCGGCTGCGCTAAAAATGGCGTCGTTCTTCCGATCAGACAAAACGCACCCTTCACTTTAATAAAAAAAACGAATTTTGCAAATTTTCTATTGAATATCCATCCAGCGGATAATTAATATTATTACATATTATTCATTTATTTTATTTATGTATGATTATTTTTATTAATTTGGGTATTTATGTTATTTATTTTACATTTTGTATTGTTATTATTATTATTCAGTATTATTATTGTTGTTATTATTATTCAGTATTATTGTTATTATTATTATTCAGTATTATTATTAATAATAATAATAATAATGAGTAATAATAACAATAATAATAGTAATAATAATAATACAAAATATAAAATAAATAACATAAATACCTAAATTAATACAAATAATCATACATACATAAAATTATTCTCATTATTATTGTTGTTATTATTATTATTATTCAGTATTATTGTTATTATTATTATTATTCTTCAGTATTATTATTATTAACAACAATATTAACAATAATACTGAATAATAATAATAACAATAATACTGAATAATAATAATAATAATTATTATTATTATTATTGTTATTATTATTCAGTATTATTGTTATTATTATTAATAATAATAATACTGAATAATAATAATAATAATAATAATAATAATAATAATAACAACAATAATAATGAGAATAATTTTATTTATGTATGATTATTTGTATTAATGTAGGTATTTATGTTATTTATTTTACATTTTGTATTATTATTATTACTATTATTAATGTTATTATTACTCATTATTATTATTATTATTATTATTAATAATAATAATAATACTGAATAATAATAATTTTATTTATGTATGATTCTTTTTATTAATTTCGGTATTTGTTATTTATTTTACATTTTGTATTATTATTATTATTATTCAGTATTATTATTGTTATTATTATTCAGTATTATTGTTATTATTGTTGTTATTAATAATAATAATACTGAATAATAATAATAATACAAAATGTTAAATAAATAACAAATACCCAAATTAATAAAAATAATCATACATAAATAAAATTATTATTATTCAGTATTATTATTAATAATAATAATAATAATAATAATAATGAGTAATAATAACAATAATAATAGTAATAATAATAATACAAAATGTAAAATAAATACCTAAATTAATACAAATAATCATACATAAATAAAATTATTCTCATTATTATTATTGTTGTTATTATTATTATTCTTATTCAGTATTGTTATTATTGTTGTTATTATTATTATTATTATTAACAACAATAATAACAATAATAATAATAATAATTATTATTATTATTATTAATAATAATACAAAATGTAAAATAAATAACATAAATACACTAATAAATTTATTTATTTTTTGTTTGGTTTTTCTATTGCGGTCTATGGAAGATTCATCCTCTCTATTTGTCCTGGAGACAGAAAAGGATGGAAATGCAAAATGTTACCGTTGTCACCAGAACAGGAATTAGGAGAAATCCTCCAACGGGGACACTAACAGGGGAGTTCCTTTTGAAGGAAATTCCTTTTATTTCCTGTTATGAACAGGGACAGAGATGGCAAAAAAAAAAAAAACCTGACAAACTTTTTACCCATTTCCGATTCTATCCAAAATGGGGGGAAAAATTGTCTTTAGATATACTTCCGCTCCTCCCCCTCCCTTTTTCCCACCACCACCCTTCCCCCACCCTGGCAGTGCCTTCTACCCCCCAGGAAGTCTATTGGGGGGGCTCAGGACACATAACCTGATATTATATACATTTTAACCTTCATCCCCCCTTCCCCCACCCCATCCTTCCCATCAATATTAATAATTGTTGCTCGGTGGACACGTGATGGCGCCCCCTGGCCAAAGTGACGTCACCACGCTCAGATCATTAGGCGGTAGAGGCTGCCCATTGATTATCCAGTGAGGGGAACATCGGGTATCGGAGAACAATTAGCGGGACGACGATCGTGTTTATCAGGCGGCTGAGAAGACAAATAAAATACAGAACCAAATCATACAAAACGCGGCGATTTTCTCAGATGTTGTTGTTTGGACAACTTGTTTAGACGCGCAAAAGACATTTGAGCGCCAATTAACGCACCTAATGAATTAGAATGCGTTTACTGTGCGTTTTTTGCTGCGTTTGCGTCGCCGTGAAAACCGCTTGCCAGCTGCCCCCTCTGTGTTGTTGTTTTTTTTAATTGCACGGATTTTTGTATTATCACCTTGGCTGGTATCGTGTAACAAACGCATCAAATGGCTGCGAAAGGCGCGTGTGGGCGTTTGTGATGCGTTTGCAACACGTTTACAACACGTTTACATTGACATCGATGGAAGCCTGGCGAACGACGCACGCTGGGTTGATTTTGCTGCGACGCAACGTAACGCTAATGCAACCACGCGAACAACATTGGCCGCTGCAATTCACACGATTTATGACAGCCGTTTGCTGAGCTTCAAGAACACTTGTAAAAAAAAAATGCAAAAAATCCTCCTACATACCACAGGGAAGAAATATATACTTGAAATATATTTGAAAAATATTCTTCCCAAATATATAACTTCAGCTCTCCGCCCCTTTTTTCTAACAGCTCAGGCAAGCTTTATACATTCTGCACTTTAAGCGTCTACAAAGAACAGAGGGCTGCAGATAAACAGGTGCAACCTACCTACATGGAAGAAAAATATATTTGAAATATATTTTTAAAAAATTCTTCCCAAATATATCGACATATATTTGATATGCTACAATTTTGGCCGTATTCAATATATTTCGAAATATATTTCAATAAATATATTTATATATACCGCATGTTGAAATGCATTTTTTATTACAAAATATATGAAAAATATTTTTAAAAACACAAAAAATATATATATATATATGCCTGATGGCTGCGTTTGTTTTCTTTTTTTAGGCTTTCTTTCTTCTATTTTCATTTACTGATCCTGATGTATTTCAGAAGCACAAGCTCTCCAGCAGAATGTATCAGTTTACAAGGATGAAACAAACCATTTACCACTGACCGGGGGCGCTTACAATGATCAGCTTCTGTTTATTCATGTAAAACCTTTATCCTGAAAGGAAAAAAAAAGCTGTTTTCTGTAACTAATTATAAAGAATTAACTGGAGTTTGGCTTCAGTTTGTTAGTGTATCTAAATCTGCTAGTCCATCTAACACCCCCTCCCCCCAGACTGACAATGCTGCTGTCCAAAGGTGCCTCCTGTGCTCCTTCATCCAGAGCGGGAGCGCTCTAATACAGGAGGAGTGTTACTGGCTAGATCACCGGGTGAAAAAGGTCTGCATGCCTAGGGGCTTGTGACCATGGAGGGGATTGGAACACCTGAATCACATGATATGGAGGGGATTGGAACACCTGAATCACATGATTTGGAGGGGATTGGAGCACCTGAATCACATGATATGGAGGGGATTGGAACACCTGAATCACATGATATGGAGGGGATTGGAACACCTGAATCACATGATTTGGAGGGGATTGGAACACCTGAATCACATGATATGGAGGGGATTGGAACACCTGAATCACATGATTTGGAAGGGATTGGAACACCTGAGTCACATGATATGGAGGGGATTGGAACACCTGAATCACATGATATGGAGGGGATTGGAACACCTGAATCACATGATTTGGAGGGGATTGGAACACCTGAATCACATGATATGGAGGGGATTGGAACACCTGAATCACATGATATGGAGGGGATTGGAACACCTGAATCACATGATTTGGAGGGGATTAGAACACCTGAATCACATGATATGGAGGGGATTGGAACACCTGAATCACATTATATGGAGGGGATTGGAACACCTGAATCACATGATTTGGAGGGGATTGGAACACCTGAATCACATGATTGGGAGGGCGGGGACAATACTTTTGGCAATGCCCGGCCTCATGTGGGGAGAGTATGCAGGCAGTTCCTGGAGGATGAAGGAATTGATACCATTGAATGGCCCCCACACTCGCCTGACCTAAATCCAATAGAACCCCTCTGGGATGTCATGTTTCGGTCCATCCGACGCCGTCAGGTTGCACCTCAGACTGTCCAGGAGCTCAGTGATGCCCTGTTCCTAATCTGGGAGGAAATCCCCCAGGACACCATCCGTGGTCTCATTAGGAGTACAGTACACAGATGGTATACAGATGGTATACAGAGCCCCCCCCCCCCCCCCCCAGAAATGTAATCTCCTGCTTGGCTCACTGATTTCCCCAGAAGTCTGCAATAAGATACAAGTCAGATTCTGGGCATCCCCTGCAACAAAAATGTCATTTTTGGTGAAATAATTCCAAAGGGAAATCCCATCTACAGGGATACAGACCCTGCCAATTTCCTCATCAGAATTCTTCAAATGCAGCAGGGGATGTAGAAAGGGAACAGAGTGCAGGGGATGTATGGAAGGAAAGGGGTGTGGGGGATGTAGGGGGTGCAGGGGATCTAGGGAAGCGAGGGTTTTCAGTAGTTGTAGAAGGAATAGGGTGCAGGGGATGTAGGGAAGAGAAGAGTGTAGGGAATGTAGGAAGGAAAGGGGTTGCAGGGGATGTAGGAAGAGAGGGGATGCAGGGGGTGTAGGGAGTGCATGGGATATAGGAAGGGAGGGGGTGCACGGGGTGTAGGGAGTGAATGAAGTATAGGGGTGCATGGGATGTAGGAGAGATAGGGGTGGAAGGGATGAAGAGGCAAAGGGGTGCAGGGAATATAGGGAGGCGAGGGGTTTCAGTGAATACAGAGGGAAGGAGGTGTAGGAAATGTACGATGTGGAGAGGGTGCAAGAGATGTAGGGAAGAAAGAGGTACAAGGTAGTAAGGGGAGCAGGAGGTGTATAGAGAAAAGGGGGTCTGGGGGATCTATGGAGGGGAGGGGGTGCATGGAAAGTAGGGGGGAGGGGTGTAGGGGATGTAGGGTGGTGAGGGGATGCATGAGGTGTAAGGGGAGGGGGGGAAGATGTAGGAAGGTAAGGGGCTTCAGTAGATGTAGAGAGAGTAGAGTTACAGGTGGTGTAAGGAGGAAAGAGGGTGCAGGGAATGTAGCGAGAAAAGGGGGTGCAGGGAATGTAGGGTGGTGAGGGTGTGTAGGGGTGCATGAGATGTAGGAAGGTAAAGGGTTTCAGTAGATGTAGAGAGAATGGGGTACAGGGGGTGAAGGGAGCAAAAAGGGGGTGCAGAGAATGTAGGGAGGCAAGGGGTTTCAGTGAATGCAGAGGGAAAAGAGTGCAGGGAATATAGGATGGTGCAGCGGATGCAGGGAAGAAAGGGGTTTAGGAGATATAGAGAAGAAAGGGGATGAAGGGGATGCTAGAAAGAAAGGATTGCAGGGGTGTAGAGAGGGAAGGGGATGCAGTCAGGCAAGGGATTTCAGTAGATGTAGAGGGAGGGGGCACAGGAAATTTAGGAAAGAATGGGGTGTAGGGGATGTAGGAGATGAAGAAGGAAGGGGTGTAGAAGATGTAGAGAAGAAAGGGGATGCAGGGGATGCAAGGGATGCAGTCAGGCAAGGGGTTTCAGTGGATGGAGAGGGAGGGGGGCACAGGGAATTTAGGAAAGAAAAGGGGTGTAGGGGATGCAGGAGATGAAGAAGGAAGGGGTGCAAGAGATATAAGGAGGAGTCAGAAGACTTTTTATGCAGCAATGTGTCTATCCATGTTGGCGGCGCACCTCCTGTAACACGCAGTAATTCGCTGTAGTGCGTCGCATTCACATTTTGTGGCTCGTACAATTTTCCAGTCAATTTGGTGCATTAGCAGCCCGTTGAACGCATGACATAAGACTTATCAACACATGCGTGTTCATGCGTTGCCCAAATGTAAATGGGCCCCAAACCTTGAATCGAACGTCGGTCTTTCTGTGCGGAGTCGGTTTGGCGCTCCCTCCACCGGCACGGTTTGGCGCTCCCTCCACCGGCACGGTTTGGCGCTCCCTCCACCGACACGGTTTGGCGCTCCCACCACCGGCACGGTTTGGCGCTCCCTCCACCGGCACGGTTTGGCGCTCCCTCCACCGACACGGTTTGGCGCTCCCTCCACCGACACGGTTTGGCGCTCCCTCCACCTGGCGCGGTTTGGCACTCCCTCCACCGACACGGTTTGGCGCTCCCTCCATCGGCACGGTTTGGCGCTCCCTCCACCTGGCGCGGTTTGGCGCTCCCTCCACCTGGCGCGGTTTGGCACTCCCTCCACCGACACGGTTTGGCGCTTCCTCCACCGGCACGGTTTGGCGCTCCCTCCACCGACACAGTTTGGCGCTCCCTCCACCGGCACGGTTTGGCGCTCCCTCCACCTGGCGCGGTTTGGCACTCCCTCCACCGACACGGTTTGGCGCTCCCTCCATCGGCACGGTTTGGCGCTCCCTCCACCTGGCGCGGTTTGGCACTCCCTCCACCGACACGGTTTGGCGCTCCCTCCACCGGCACGGTTTGGCGCTCCCTCCACCTGGCGCGGTTTGGCACTCCCTCCACCGACACGGTTTGGCGCTCCCTCCATCGGCACGGTTTGGCGCTCCCTCCACCTGGCGCGGTTTGGCACTCCCTCCACCGACACCTTTTGGCGCTTCCTCCATCGGCACGGTTTGGCGCTCCCTCCACCTGGCGCGGTTTGGCGCTCCCTCCACCGACACGGTTTGGCGCTCCCTCCACCGGCACGGTTTGGCGCTCCCTCCACCGACACGGTTTGGCGCTCCCTCCACCGGCACGGTTTGGCGCTCCCTCCACCGACACGGTTTGGCGCTCCCTCCACCGGCACGGTTTGGCGCTCCCTCCACCGACACGGTTTGGCGCTCCCTCCACCGACACGGTTTGGCGCTCCCTCCACCGGCACGGTTTGGCGCTCCCTCCACCGACACGGTTTGGCGCTCCCTCCACCGGCACGGTTTGGCGCTCCCTCCACCGACACGGTTTGGCGCTCCCTCCACCGGCACGGTTTGGTGCTCCCCCCACCGACACGGTTTGGCGCTCCCCCCACCGACACGTTCCGTAATGTATACATGACGGCGGGGAAGAGATCGGAAAGGCGAGAGCCATTAGTAACTATAACAGATGGTCTCCCTTTCTTCGCTGCAGGCACAGCGCCAAATGACATGACTAAATAGAATCCAGCCATCCCGCCGCTGCTGCCTTTTTTTATTCCTCCTGAGCTCGCGGGGGCCGAGATGCAGGACCCCCATTTTTAATAACCTTTCCTTCTGACGGGCTTAGAGGTATTGTAACCCAGAAGAGCGTCGGGGAGGTTTCCAGCCAAGAGCAGGCCGCAGCGCCGCAACGCCGAAAACACATTCATCTCTAGCTGCAAGCTACCAACATGGAACTTCAGATATTTATTTCTCTGGGGTCGGAGGATGCAGAAAAGCAATTAAAAATCAGGCTGGCAAAATCGCAACAAATCTGCCGTCTTTTGTGAAGGGACGCAAGCAATAAATTGTAACAAAAGCGCAAGGGAGGAAAAAAAACAACCCGGGAATCCGTTTTTATTAAATTGTATTTTTCTTTTATCCTATAGAGTGAATGTAACTGTGAGAGGGAAGACGGCGCCTGCTTAGCCCCCGCCCTCCGGTTTGCTGCTCCATTCACACGGAGCACAATCTCACTTCAGGGCTGCGGTAAACAGCTAGACAAGTACCCACAGACAGGGCTGCTGTGCAGACTGGGCACATAGAAAGTCTATTGGTTTTGGTCAGTCTGGACAGATTTGCAACAGAAGGGAGCAGCAAAGCATAACCTTTGTGTGGCACTACTAAGCAGGAAGCAGTGCCTGTGTGTGTATAAAGGGTGCAGGGGATGTAGGGGGATGGGAGTGAGGGAGGTGCAGGGGGCTCAGGGGATGTTGGGGTGCAGGGGATGTGGGAAGGGGGCACTGAAGATGTAGGCAGAGAAGGAGAAGCAAGGTATGTAGATGGTATGTAAAGGGGTGCGGGAGAAAAAAGGATATGGAGTTACAGGGGGTTCCGCAGATGTGGGAAGGGGGCACACAGAAAAGAGAAGGAAGGTATGTAGATGCAAAGGAGTGCAGGAGAATTATGGACATGGGGGTTCAGAAGATGTAGGGGGGTGGGGTTGTAGGAAGAACTGAGTAAGGAAGGTTTAGGGGTAATAGGGATGTGGGTAAAGGGGGTGCAGGGGATGTTGGAGGGGGGCACACAGAAAAAGAGAAGGAAGGTATGTAGATGGTATGTAAAGGGGTGCAGGAGAAAAAAGGATATGGGGGTTCAGCAGATGTAGGGGGGTGGGGTTGTAGGAAGAACTGAGCAAGGGAGGTTTAGGGGTAATAGGGATGTGGGTAAAAGGGGGTGCAGGGGATGTGGGAGGGGAGCACACAGAAAAGAGAAGGAAGGTATGTAGATGGTATGCACAGGGGTGCGGGAGAAAAAAGGATATGGGGGTTCAGAAGATGTAGGGGGATGGGGTTGTTGGAAGAACTGAGTGAGGGAGGTTTAGGGGTAATAGGGATGTGGGGAAATGGGGTGCAGGGGATGTGGGAGGGGGGCACACGAAAAATAGAAGGAAGGTATGTAGATAGTATGCAAAGGGGTGCAGGAGACATAGGGGATATGGGGTGTAGGGGGTTCAGGAGATTTGGGGGGGATGTTGTGAGGGATGTATAGATGGAAAGGGGGTGCAGTGGATGCAGAGAAAAAAAAATTGTACGGAATGTAGGGGGGTGCAAGAGATGTAAACAGAAGTGGGAGCAGGGGATGTAGAGGAAAGGGGGCACAAGGGATTTAGGAGAGGGGTGTTTAGGGGATGAAGGAAGAAAGGGATTCAGAGGATGTAGAGAAAGAGAAGGGGGTGCAGATTTGTGGAGGGAAATGGTGGCAGGGTTGTAGGGGGATGGGGGTGCAAAGAATATTGGAAAAGAATTGCAGGAGAAAAAGAAGGAAAGTGGCTTAGGGGATGTAGGAGAAAAGGGGGTGCAGGGGATGTAGGACAATAGAGGTTCAGGTGACGTATGGAGGGAAGGGGGTTTTGGGGGATGAAGGGGGAGCAAATAATTTAGAGAGGGTGCTGAGGATGTAAAAGTAAGGGGTGCAGAGGATGTAGGAAAGGAAGGGGGTGCAGAGGATGTAGGGAGGGAAGGGGGTGCAGAGGATGTAGGGAGGGAAGGGGGTGCAGAGGATGTAGGGAGGGAAGGGTTTGCAGAGGATGTAGGAAGGGAAGGGGGTGCAGAGGATGTAGGAAGGGGGTGCAGAGGATGTAGGGAGGGAAGGGGGTGCAGAGGATATAGGGAGGGAAGGGGTGCAGAGGATGTATATAGGGTAGTAGTGCGGGGGATGTGGAGAGCACAGGGGTGGGAGGGATGTAGGGAGGGAAGGGGGGGTCAGAGGATATATGAATGGAAGGGGGTGCAGTGGATGTAAGAGTAAGGGGTTAAGGGAAAGTAGGGAGGGAAGTGGTTACAGAGGACTTAGAGGGACTGGGATGCAGGGGGTGTAGAGGGATGGGGATGCAGAGTTTGTAGAGGGATGGGGATGCAGAGTATGTAGGACAGAGATACAGGGCTTGTAGAGGGATGGGGTTGCAGGGGTTGTAGAGGGATGGGGATGCAGGGATTGTAGAGGGATGCGGATGCAGAGGATGTAGAGGGATGGGGATGCAGGGGTTGTAGAGGGATGGGGATGCAGAGGATGTAAAAGGACAGGGATACAGAAGTTGTAGAGGGATGGGGATGCAGGGGTTGTAGAGGGATGGGGATGCAGGGGTTGTTGAGGGATGGGGATGCAGAGGATGTAGAGGGATGGGGATGCAGGGGTTGTAGAGGGATGGGGATTCAGAGGATGTAGAGGGATGGGGATTCAGAGGTTGTAGAGGAATGGGGATGCAGAGGATGTAGGGGGATGGGGATACAGGGGTTGTAGAGGGAAGGGGAAGGAGAGGTTGTAGAGGGATGGGGATTGAGAGGTTGTAGAGGGATGGGGATGCAGGGGTTGTAGAGGGATGTGGATGCAGAGGTTGTAGAGGGATGGGGACGCAGAGGATGTAGAGGGATGGGGATGCAGGGGTTGTAGAGGGATGGGGATGCAGGGGTTGTAGAGGGATGGGGATGCAGGGGTTGTAGAGGAGTGGGGATGCAGAGGTTGTAGAGGGATGGGGATTCAGAGGTTGTAGAGGGATAGGGATGCAGGGGTTGTAGAGGGATGGGGATGCAGAGGATGTAGAGGGATGAGGATGCAGAGGATGTAGAGGGATGGGGATGCAGGGGTTGTAAAGGGATGGGGATGCAGGGGTTGTAGAGGGATGGGGATGCAGGGGTTGTAGAGGGATGGGGATGCAGGGGTTGTAGAGGGATGGGGATACAGGGGTTGTAGAGGGATGGGGATTCAGGGGTTGTAGAGGGATGGGGATACAGGGGTTGTAGAGGGATGGGGATGCAAGGGTTGTAGAGGGATGGGGATGCAGGGGTTGTAGAGGGATGGGGATACAGGGGTTGTAGAGGGATGGGGATACAGGGGTTGTAGAGGATGTAGAGGGGAGTCACAAGACTTTATATCATTCTGGAAACATGAATCTATCTCTCCATTCTCTTCCCTTCTCTATACATTTGAAAAGTATTTTGTATATAAAGTGACTGGAGGGGGGGGGGGGGCCACTGACACTACATCATTCTGATTCCTCCATCTGGCCGGGAATAGTGCCGGTTCCCCACCTCATGTCACATGACCCCACTTAACGAAACTCCGCAGCAATTAAGCCTCAATCACAAACATCTCTATGAGGTCGGCCTGCACATGAATGGCTGTAAGCTCAGAGCGGGAATTGCCTCAGTCACCTGTCATCACATGAGGCGTGGCTCTCAATGGAGCCTCTGTTCAGGACGGACCTTCACCGCCCTAATAAAATCCTGAAGACACAATTCCAGCCCATTGGAGGCTCGTTATCCGACTGATGAATCTCCTCCTCGTACGAGGGACATGTTCCCTCCATCAGACGCCCAGCTCCTCCCCGCTACAATGTATCCTGGCATTGTACAACCATGGCTAAAACCAACCTCCAATCAGCAAGTGCTGAAGTTCTGCTAAAGTAGAAAGTTCTGCAGCCTCCTCACATGCCTCGTGCAACCTCCCCCTCATGCTTCGGTAGCTATAGGCCAACTGTCCCAGATTGGTAGCTGCATCTTGGCCCACTGTCCCACCGATTCTGTGTCCCGGGCCACGACCCGGAATCTGAGTTGCTGCACATGCACAGGGCAAGGGCATTCATTCTGGAGAAGGGGGCTTCAAGTGGGTGTCCCTGCTTATTTAGAGGCGGGGTCTGGGCAGGACCAACCTGTAAAGTGGGTGTGGTGGGCAGACCCTGCTTATTTAGAGGCGGGGTCTGGGCAGGACCAACCTGTAAAGTGGGTGTGGTGGGCAGGCCCTGCTTATTTAGAGGCGGGGTCTGGGCAGGACCAACCTGTAAAGTGGGTGTGGTGGGCAGTCCCTGCTTATTTAGAGGCGGGGTCTGGGCAGGACCAACCTGTAAGGTGGGTGTGGTGGGCAGGCCCTGTTTATTTAGAGGCGGAGTCTGGGCAGGACCAACCTCTAAAGTGGGTGTGGTGAGCAGTCCCTGCCTATTTAGAGGGGAGGTCTGGGCAGTTCTAACCTGTAAAGTGGGTGTGGTGGGCAGGCCCTGCTTATTTAGAGGTGGGGTCTGGGCAGGACCAACCTGTAAAGTGGGTGTGATGGGCAGGCCCTGCTTATTTAGAGGCGGAGTCTTGGCAGGACCAACCTCTAAAGTGGGTGTGGTGGGCAGGCCCTGCTTATTTAGAGGCGGGGTCTGGGCAGGACCAACCTGTAAAGTGGTGAAATCTGAAGACTACGAAAGTTTTCTGGGGTGCAATGTAGGGCCCGGTGTCAGAAAGTTGGGTCTCCGTCAGAGGTCTTGAGTCTTCCAGCAGGACAATGACCCAAAGCACATGTCAAAAAGCCCCCAGAAATGGTGTCAGACAAACCGCTGTAGAGGACTGAACTGGCCAGCATTGAGTCCAGGTCTCTGACCACCGCTGACACAGAAATATGGTAGGAGACCCAGGAGGACCCCACCGCTGACACAGAAATATGGTAGGAGACCCAGGAGGACCCCACTGCAGACACAGAAACATATTGGAAGCCAGATTGGAGTTTGCCAAAACTTACCCGAGGAAGCCAAAACTCTTCTGGGAGAATGTGCTGGGGACAGACGGAAGAAAATGGCAGCTTTTTTGGTAAAGCCCATCATTCTACTGTTTTCAGAGAAAGCAATGAGGCCTTCAAAGAAAAGAATCCAGTCCCTCCAGTCACACATGGTGGGGGGTCATTGATGGTTTGGGGTGGCTTTGCTGCTTCAGGCACTGGATGTCTTGGCATTATGAAATCTGAAGACTACCAAAGAATTCTGGGGTGCAATGTAGGGCCCGGTGTCAGAAAGTTGGGTCTCCGTCAGAGGTCTTGAGTCTTCCAGCAGGACAATGACCCAAAGCACAGGTCAAAAAGCCCCCAGAAATGGTGTCAGACAAACCGCTGGAGAGGACTGAATTGTCCAGCATTGAGTCCAGGTCCCTGACCACCGCTGACACAGAAATATGGTAGGAGACCCAGGAGGACCCCACCGCTGACACAGAAATATGGTAGGAGACCCAGGAGGACCCCACCGCTGACACAGAAATATGGTGGGAGACCCAGGAGGACCCCGCTGCAGACACAGAAACATATTGGAAGCCAGGTTGGAGATTGCCAAAACTTACCCGAGGAAGCCAAAACTCTTCTGGGAGAACGTGCTGTGGACAGACGGAACAAAATGGCAGCTTTTTGGTAAAGTCCATCATTCTACTGTTTTCAGAGAAAGCAATGAGGCCTTCAAAGAAAAGAATCCAGTCCCTCCAATCACACATGGTGGGGGGTCACAGTCCCTCCAGTCACACATGGTGGGGGGTCACAGTCCCTCCAGTCACACATGGTGGGGGGTCACAGTCCCTCCAGTCACACATGGTGGGGGGTCACAGTCCCTCCAGTCACACATGATGGGAGGTCACAGTCCCTCCAGTCACACATGGTGGGGGGCCACTGATGGTTTGGGGTTTCTTTGCTGCTTCAGGCACTGGATGTCTTGCCCGTGTGCATGGCATTGTGAAATCTGAAGAGTACCAGAGAATTCTGGGGTGCAAAGTTGGGTCTCCATCAGAGGTCATGGGTCTTCCAGCAGGACAATGGCCCAAAGCACAAGTCACAAAGCCCCCAGAGATGGTGTCAGACAAAGCGCTGGAGAGGACTGAACTGGCCAGCAATGAGTCCAGATCTCCATCCCATAGAGCTTCTGTGGAGAGATCTCAGAACAGCCAGGGCTGCTGTTAGCAACCACTGGGCCCCATACAGCCAACCTGATAGGGCCCTCCACCCCCCAGAAAATACAGGTTACAATGCTTCAATTATGAATGAACACAGTGAGTATTTGGTACCAATCACTCCTTGTGTTCATTCGGGAAAGGAAGGTACTGGTAAATGCGACATATTTACCGGATCCTTCCCCCACTCTCCATCCTGAAGGACCCAATTGTGTGATTGCAGCTGCCGGTGGAAAGGAGAGGTGGGAAGCCGGTGGCACTGCGGGGGTGGGGCACACCAGGTAACAGGGGGGCAGCTGGGGGAAACGTATGGTGTACAGGGAGGGTGATGGGGGCAATTACTGGACCCAATCCCCTATAGCAGGGGTGGGCAACTGTGGCCCTCCAACTGTTGTAGAACTACAAGTCCCATGAGGCATTGCAAAACTGACAGTTACAAGCATGACTCCCAAAGGCAGAGACATGATGGGACTTGTAGTTCACCAACAGCTGGAGGGCCACAGTTGCCCACCTCTGCCCTATAGGGCTCTCTCTGCAGCAATGGGAGGGAGAGGAGAAGAAGACAGCTTTCAGCTGCTGCAGAGAGAGCCATATAGGGGATCGGTTCCAGTAATTACCTTCCCACCATACCAGGGGCGGACTGACAACTCATGGGGCCCCCGGGCAATAGGGATCATGGGGCCCCTGTGTCCTTGCCCAAACTCAAAAAAGCCTATGAAAAAGGTACCAGGGGCATCTCATGGGGCCCCCTACTGAACCCAGACCCTCGGGCAGTGCCCGAGTTTCCAAATGGTCAGTCCGCCCCTGCACCCTCATCCGCTTCACCCAGCTGCCTGGGCCCCCCTACTGGCTTGGGCCCCGTACAGGAGGACCATGAGAACTGCAGTTGGGAAAAGGAACCCTTCCAATCTGAGAGACCCGGAGCAGTTGGAGGAAGAAGAGCGATCCAAAATTCCAGTAGAGAGGTGGAGGAAACTCATTAATGGTTCCAGGAAGACACGGATTTCAGGTATTTTTTCCCAAATATTACATGGGGGGTGCCAATAATTTTGTCCATTTTGGGGGTTTTGGGTGGAATGCGTCAGATTTTGGCTTTTTGTTTCTACACTTTTTTTGTGTCACCGATACAAACCAAAGACAGAAACACGAGACCGCCGAAACATTTGTCATGGCGGCAATTTTCTGGGCGAAGCGTGATTGGACAGATGTGCCGGGGGGGGGGGGGCGATATTTTTGGCCGTGACTACGTAGAATTGGTAATATATACAAAACTATCTTTTTTTTTTAAATACCTGTTTTTGTGCGGTGATCCGGGTCGCCGAGGGAGAGAGAAGCCCCCCTTCTGGATGTTGGATGTGAATGGGAAGAGGAAGATTCCTGGGGGACTAATTAGCAGCAGCGCAGTGACCCTGAGCTGTGTTATTGCGCCCCCCCCAGGCCCAGCAGTCAGTGCCGCCATTTATCTGCTGACTGCTGGAGGGTGTCATGTAGCTCCTGTTAGCGACTTGTAATATATTCCATCGTTCCGGCAGCAGCACAAGTGACAGCTCGCCGCGCACAATTACCGGCAGGAGGAGGAGGAGCCGCTTGTTCTCTGCCTTCTGCTACCACAGATCAGAGGAGCGCGGCGCACAAAGCGCAATATATGGACCGGGCCTCATTCACACTATCGCGCTTTGGTGCATTCATTCTTAATGAAAAGGTGAACTAACAAAAATAAATAAATAAAAAATGTATTATAATTATAAAAAAAGTTAAATAAAAATAAATAAAAAATACAACTAAAAAAAAGTGACAGCACACAAAAAAATGTAAAAATAAATACAAATTTTAAAACATTTAAAAAAAAATTTATTCACTTACCATAAATGTGATTTTTTTATATGCTGATCCCAGACAGGTTTAAAAAATAAATATACAATTTAAAAAAAATTTATAAAAATTACAACTAAAAAAAAAAAATTAAAGTGACAGCTCACAAATATGATTGGATGTCAAATCATGCGAATCGATCCGCTCTTTGAATGTCAGATAATTTATTCAGTAGCTGGTATTTTTTTTTTCTTTTCTTGCATTGTATCTTATAACGATGCCAGATAGGTTTAAAAAATGTTTTTAAAAATCAAAAAAAAATTTAAAACATTAAAAAAAAAATGTATTCACTTACCATAAATGTGATTGTATTAAATTATATTGTATGCTGATCCCAGATAGGTTTAAATAAATAAACAATTTAAAAAAAAGTACAATTAAAAAAAAAAAATTAAAGTGAGCACACAAATAGGTTTAAAAAAAATTCAAAATAAATAAAAGTTTTTAAAAAATGTATTCACTTACCATAAATGTGATTTTATTATATGCTGATCCCAGATAGGTTTAAAAAATAAATATACAATTTAAAAAAAAAATAATAAAAATTACAACTAAAAAAAAAAAATGAAAGTGACAGCTCACATGATTGGATGTCAAATCACGTGAATTGATCCGCTCTTTGAATGTCAGATAATTTATTCAGTAGCTGGTATTTTTTTTTTCCTTTTCTTGCATTGTATCTTATAATGATGCCAGATAGGTTTAAAAAATGAAATAAAAAAAAAAAAAAAAAATGTAAAACATTTTAAAAAAATTTATTCACTTACCATAAATGTGATTTTATTATATGCTGATCCCAGATAGGTTTAAAAAATAAATATACAATTTAAAAAAAAAATAATAAAAATTACAACTAAAAAAAAAAAATTAAAGTGACAGCTCACATGATTGGATGTAAATCACGTGAATTGATCCGCTCTTTGAATGTCAGATAATTTATTCAGTAGCTGGTATTTTTTTTTTCTTTTCTTGCATTGTATCTTATAATGATGCCAGATAGGTTTAAAAAATGAAATAAAAAAAAATAAAAAAAAATGTAAAACATTTAAAAAAAATGTATTCACTTACCATAAATGTGATTGTATTAAATTATATTGTATGCTGATCCCAGATAGGTTTAAATAAATAAACAATTAAAGAAAAAGTACAATTAAAAAAAAATTAAAGTGACAGCACACAAATAGGTTTAAAAAAAATTCAAAATAAATAAAAGTTTTTAAAAAATGTATTCACTTACCATAAATGTGATTTTATTATATTGTATCTTATGCAGATCCCAGATAGGTTTATTAAATAAACTATTTAAAAAAATGTATTAAATAAAAATTACAATTAAAAAAAAAAAAATTAAAGTGACAGCACACAAATATGGGATCATGTGAATTGATCCGCTCTTTGAATGTCAGATAATTTATTCAGTCGCTGGTATTTTTTTTTTCTTACATTGTATCTTATAATGATCCCTGATTTTAAAAAATTTATTTAAAAATAAATAAAAATTTTAAAAAATTTATTCACTTACCATAAATGTGATTTTATTACATTGTATCTTATGCCGATCCCAGATAAGTTTAAATAAATAAATAAACATTTAAAAAAATTAAATAAATAAAAATTACAATTAAAAAAAAAAATTAAAGTGACAGCACACAAATATGATTGGTTGTCAAATCATGTGATTTGATCAACTCTTTGAATGTCAGATAATTTATTGATTGTTGTATTTTATTACATTGTGTCTTAAGGAGAACCCAGATAGGCTTTATGAAAATTAAAATTAAAACAAATTTGTAATTAAAAAATGTAAAGTGACAGCATACAAATATGATTGGATGTGAAATCACGTGAATTGATCCACTCTTTGAATGTCAGATAATTTATTCAGTCGCTGTTTTTTTTTTTTCTTACATTGTATCTTATAATGATCCCAGATTTGAAAAAAAATGTACTTAAAAATAAAATTTAAAAAAATGTATTCACTTACCATAAATGTGATTTTATTACATTGTATCTTATTCTGATCCCAGATAGGTTTAAAAAAACAAATAAATAAACAATTAAAAAAATAAATAAAAATGACGAAAAAAATTAAAGTGACAGCACACAAATATGATTGGTTGTCAAATCATGTGATTTGATCAACTCTTTGAATGTCAGATAATTTATTGATTGTTGTATTTTATTACATTGTATCTTAAGGAGAACCCAGATAGGCTTTAGGAAAATTAAAATTAAAAAAAAATTATAATTAAAAAATGTAAAGTGACAGTACACAAATATTATCAATTGTCAGTTCATGGGAACTGATTCACTCTTTAATTGTACTTATTTTATTTTTTATTTATTTATTTCAGGTACTTATATAGCGCCGTCAATTTACTCAGCACTTTACATATATATTGTACATTCACATCAGTCCCCGCCCCCGAGGAGCGTACAGTCTAAGGTCCCTAACTCACATTCATACATATTAGGGCCAATTTAGACAGGAGACAATTGACCTCCCAGCATGTCTTTGGAGTGTGGGAGGAAACCGGAGTACCTGGAGGAAACCCCACGCAGCAACAGGGAGAACATGCAAATCAGTCCTCACCCTCAAGGGGCGTACAATCTAAGGTCCCTAACTCACATTCATACATACACATACTAGGGACAATTTAGACAGGAGCCAATTCACCTACCAGCATGTCTTTGGAGTGTGGGAGGAATCCGGAGTACCCTGAGGAAACCCACACAGGCACAGGGAGAACATGCAAACTCCATGCAGGTTGTGCCGTGGTTGGTACTTACTATTAGGTCTGTGACTTCCTGTTACATGATTCTATGGTGCTGCAGTGTGGGTGGGCGGGGCTGCAGGGCCAGCAAGAGGGCGGAGTCAGAACCAGGGAACAGGCCGGCTATATTTTCCTAGGCGTGGCTTTAGGAGACGAGGATTCCAGGGATCACAATAAGTACCACCTGAGCTTCAGGATGGCAGTTGGAGCCAATCAGCAGGGAGGACGTTTCCTCTAAGTAGACGGGAAATGTCAGCGTTTGACTTCGGGGCCATCTTCATCCGGCGCTGACTCTATTGGGGCCGCAGAGCGCCATCCTCCATCCTACGGATTCCGCGAACTGCGGCGGCGGCAGGAAGAGTAATGAGACGCACAGGCGGCCGAGCGCACATTAATTGTCACCTGTGTAATGATCTCCCCCTCTCTCCCCCAGGGCCCTCCATCTCTCCCGCGCTGAAAGGCCACGCCGGGCGTGAATGACATTAACGATCTGATGAACGACCTCGCTGGCACGCTTCTGATGCGGTGATTGATCATGTCCAATTAATTCCTGGGAGAATCGATGGACTCGACCTCCCTCATTTACATTAATTACACCACACGGTCCTCCAGCTGCAGGCGCCGCAGGCGGGGGGGGCCCCGGGGAGACGGCGGTAATTAAATCTGGCCAAAGTCATTTTTATTCGGAGTCCCGGCCGCCCTTCATGAATCTCATTATCGGGGCTTTTATTTTCTTTTCCAATTTGTTATCCCTTCGTAATCAGGAATCTCAGATGCGTTTGCAGAAATCTCAGACGCGTTCGCAGCCGCGACTACTTTTCGGTTTTATGTATAATGTGTATCCTAAAGTGGACCTGTCATCGGGTTTTTGCGCCAACATGCCGGATTTGCTGGAAGAGGCCGGGATCTTGGCCCTCCGTCTGGCCGATGATGTGTCCCGGGCCGTGTCCTGGAATCTCTGCATCAACCGTTCTTCAGTCACTGCAAATGCCCTGTAAAGACATTCATTGCAGGGATTGGGGCTGTGAGTGGGAAGATGGGCGGGGCTAGCCCATGTATTGAGTGTGATAGGTGTTCCTATATATTCAAAGGTGTGGTCTGGGTGGGCCAGCCCATCTATTGAGTTTGATAGGTAGTTCTACATATATAGAGGTGGGGTCTGGGTGGGGCCAGCCCATGTATTGAGTGTGATGGATGGTCCCACAGATTTAGAGGTGGGGTCTGGGCGGGACCAATCTGTAAAGTGAGTGTTATGTGGGCACTGCCGCACAAAAAGTTGGTGGATGGCATGTGGACCGTGGGTCCCCATCAGAGTCCCCCCTTACATCAGTCCCAATCAGAGTCCCCCTTACATCAGTCCCAATCAGACTCCTCCTTTACATCAGGGTCCCCCTCAGAGTCCCTCCTTTACATCAGGGTCCCCCTAACATCAGGGTCCCCATCAGAGTCCCCCTTACATTCCCTTAGGGGATCATGGGGCCCCTGAGTCCTCGCCCACACTCAAACCACACCCAAAAAAGCCTCTGAAAGGTACCAGGGGCATCTCATGGGGCCCCCTACTGACCCCGGGCCCTCGGGTAGTGCCTGAGTGCTCGAATGGTCAGTCCGCCCCTGCGCCCAGCTATAGCAGTTGTATTTTGTTGTCTTGGTATTCCTCTGCGCCCCCCCCCTCAAAGACTGACATTTTTAAATTACACCCAGGGGTGGACTGACCATTTGGAAACTGCCCGAGGGCCTGGGGTCAGTAGGGGGCCCCATGAGATGCCCTTAGTATCTTTTTCATAGACTTTTTTGAGTTTGGGCAAGGACACAGGGGCCCCATGATCCCCTATTGCCCCGGGGCCCCATGAGATGTCATTCCGCCCCTGATTACACCTTTTAATGACAGACCTTACTGTAGATGCAGTGATTTTATCACTGGGTCTCTGTGCTTCTCTATGCCATGTAGGCAGATCATGGCTGGTGGGTGGGGCCTGTACACAGCTTCCTGAAAACATCCCAGCACCCTCCCTCAGTACTCCTCAGTTCTGATGCAAGCAGTGCCCTGGCTCATAGGAGGAGTTATGCAAATATCAAAACACCTTGATGGGTGTCAGTCTGGAGGAGTGGGCGTTTCTAGGCAGGCTGCATTTACATAGGTAACACCCATATGTGATGGGGAGCCTCCATGATTGACAGAACTTAAATGCAATGAATGAAAGGGGTGGGGTCAAGGACAGTGAGAAGCTCCCAGTGTGCGGTGACATCAGAGGAAGCCATTTCAGTCCAGGGGAGGAGCCGATACACCTGTGCAAGACTGAAGGGGAGGAGCAGGTACACCTGTGCAAGACTGAAGGGGAGGAGCCGATACACCTGTGCAAGACTGAAGGGGAGGAGCAGGTACACCTGTGCAAGACGGAAGGGGAGGAGCCAACACACCTGTGCAAGACTGAAGGGGAGGAGCCAGTACACCTGTGCAATACTGAAGGAGAGGAGCCGGTACGCCTGTGCAAGACTGAAGGGGAGGAGCCGTACACCTGTGCAAGACTGAAGGGGAGGAGCCGTACACCTGTGCAAGACTGAAGGGGAGGAGCCGTACACCTGTGCAAGACTGAAGGGGAGGAGCCGGTACACCTGTGCAAGACTAAAGGGGAGGAGCCGGTACACCTGTGCAAGACTGAAGGGGAGGAGCCGGTACACCTGTGCAAGACTGAAGGGGAGGAGCCGGTACACCTGTGCAAGACTGAAGGGGAGGAGCCGGTACACCTGTGCAAGACTGAAGGGGAGGAGCCGGTACACCTGTCGCTCGCTCTTCTCCCTCACTCTCTCGCTATCAGCTACACTCCCATCATCCTGATAATTCAGAGGATGGGAGGTGCCGGCTGCCACGTGTGTCATAATAGGAAGAACTCCGATGTGACGGGGAAAGTAATTATGTGTTTTGCTGTCTTAATGCGATTCTCCTCTGACTTCTGATGTTCCCGCCCATCTTAGGGGCCGTAGTATAAAGGGTAACCTTCTGTGTTCTATTTTATTCTATCCTTTTATTTTATTTTCTAATGTATTTTTTTCTATTACATTTCATGACAGACCTTACTGTAAATGCAGTGATTTCATCACTGGGTCTCTGTGCTTCTCTATGCCATGTAGGCAGATCATGGCTGGTGGGTGGGGCCTGTACACAGCTTCCTGAAAACATCCCAGCACCCTGCCTCAGTACTCCTCAGTTCTGATGCAAGCAGTGCCCTGGCTCATAGGAGGAGTTATGCAAATATCAAAACACCTTTAGGGGTGTCAGTCTGGAGGAGTGGGCGTTCCTAGGCAGGCTGCATTTACATAGGTAACACCCATATGCGATGGTGAGCCTCCATGATTGACGGAACTTAAATGCAATGAATGAAAGGGGTGGGGTCAAGGACAGTCAGGCTGGGGAGGAAAGTACTAGAGGATGGTGGGCGTCCTCCAGCGAGGAAATGAGGCGGAGCTCTATCTGACTGGCTGTAGCTTCTAATGCACATTGTGAGAAGGGGAGGAGTCTAGTAAAAAGGGTAACCTCCTGTGTTCTATTTTATTCTAACCTATTCTATTCTTTTATATTCTATTCTTTTATTTTATTTTCTAATGTATTTTTTTCTATTACATTCTAATACATTCTATTCGTTTATGTTCTATTCTATGACAGAATACAATTTCAGAAGTGATGTCATGTATTGTAATGTATTCTATTCTATTCTTCTATTAAGTGTTCTTGCATGGCGACCCCTTCCTGTTATCTCACATATATATTCTTCTTATTATAGCCAAATTTACCCCCCTAACTCCTCCCACAGTCTTTACACGACATAGACAGTAATATACGGAAACGTGCGGATTGTTCCCGATTGGTGCGCTATTACTTTGTGGAACGTTTCCCCGAATGGTTCACCAAATATTGCGGTTTTTGTGGTGAAATTGGTCCCATAGGAATGAATGGCGGAATGTTCAAAACTAGAGTGGGAGCTGAAAAATGAGGACATGATTTGTAAACTGCCATCACTCTGTCATTTTCAAGCCCATCTACACAAATCTTATATCAAAACGTTCATCTATCCCGGCTGCCACTAAAAATGTCCACGGCTAAGCCATAGTCCTGATAGTTTTCACAATATGACCATTTGTTTGCAACTCACGCCGTCCATTGACATTCATTGAAACTCCACTCTAGCCGCCTCAAATTTGAAGGGCAATTTCTAAACTGCAACTGTGCCTTCATTTTTAATATTTCAGAGACACACCATGCATCAAATTGTAGGTCTGGGTCTTGTGATTCTCACAATATAAAGCTCTTTGGTGTAGGATTTATAATTTGTAAACTACAACCGTTTGAAGATGGCAACTGCCAGTGAAGTGAGCAAGTTGGAGCAGTTTGTTTTTAACCGCTCTTCTCTGCCCTTGCTGTAGAGTGAGTTGCCATAGGAACCCAGGTGTGTGAGCAGGCAGCAGAGTGACAAGCCACTCCCCCCAGTTACTCCGCCCACTCCAGTTGTAGACTACTGGTGGAGGCAAGAACACTTCACACAATTTCCCCAGAAATTGGAGCTTTTCTAGTTTTCTATTCTATTCTATTACATTCTAATACATTTCTATTCTATGACAGAATACAATTTCAGAAGTGATGTCATGTATTGTAATGTATTCTATTCTATGTTGTTGTTTTTCTATTCTATTCTTTTATTCTCTATTCTATTCTTTTCTATTTCATCCCAATACATTTCTATTCTATGACAGAATACAATTTCAGAAGTGATGTCATGTATTGTAATGTATTCTATTCTATTCTATGTTGTTGTTTTTCTATTCTATTCTTTTATTCTCTATTCTATTCTATTACATTCTAATACATTTCTATTCTATGACAGAATACAGTTTCAGAATTGATGTCATGTATTGTATTCTAATGTATTCTTTCGTTCCTGAGCATGCCCGGATTTGGTCTCTCGATCTTTTTCGGACGAATATTGTTCTGATTAAACGAAAACTGTTTGCGCTGTTATCGCATGAGAAGAATTTTGTCGCTTGTTCCTTCGGATATTGTCGCATGAGCTGTCAAAAGCCGCGTACTAACAATCAGATTATCGTAAAAGCGATTTCCTGATCGCGTGTGCGGGTCATAGGTCACGCCTGCCGCACTTTGGGTTGCTTGCAACACGCTGCGCGGGAATGTGCAAAACTGAGCGCGCTCAGACGCACCTCCTGTAGTGCGATCTCCTGAGAGGAAGGGGAAAGCGCCATCACTGCGCCTGCGTCTGCGATGAACCCGCCTTCACGTACAATGACAGGCGACCAAAGAGATACGATTGTTAAACCGCCTCCCGCCCACCATATAGTGCAATGACGGTTGCAAGGCGGTTCTCTTGTTCTGGGAGGACGTCATATGACGTTGTCCCATCCTAACCGCGCATGCGCAGCTCCCAGAGCGCGCAGCACGGCAATCGGCGGTGCGCTGTGTCCCCCGAACACAGCGGATCACCGATCCACGGAAAGAGCCGAAGATGTCGGCTCGGTCATGTGATCAGTTGTGTCCAATCACAGCTGATCGCATGTAAATTGGGAAATGCCGACAATCGGCATTTCTCTCCTCAGGAGCCGTCACGCTGACAGAGGAGAAGAGAGGAGAGGAGAGCCGGTAATCGGCATTCCTCAGAGGGGACATCTACACTGATCATCAGGGCACTGATGATCAGTGTATCCCCAGCAGTGCCACCTGCCAGTGCCCATCAATGCCACATATCAGTGCCCACCTGAGCTGCCTTTCAGTGCCACCTATCAGTGCCAGTCAGTGCCACCTATCAGTGCTGCCAATCAGTACCACCTATCGGTGCCAGTTAGTGACGCCTATCAGTGTGCATCAGTGCCACCTATCGGTGCCAGTCAGTGCTGCATATCAGTGTGCATCAGTGCTGCCTATCAGTGCCAGTCAGTTCCACCTATCAGTGTCAGTCATTGCCGCCTATCAGTGCCAGTCATTGCCGCCTATCAGTGCCAGTCAGTGCCACCTATCAGTGCCAGTCAGTGCTGCCTATCAGTGCTGCCTATCAGTGCCATATATGAGTGCTGCCTTACAGTGTCCATCAGTGATGCCTTTCAATGCCCATCAGTGCCACCTACCAGTGCCTCCTCATCAGTGTCCATCAGTGATGCCTGTCAATGCCCATCAGTGCCTCCTAATCAGTGCCCATCAGTAGATCCTATCAGTGCCCATCACTGCAGCCTCTATAGCGCACATCAGTGAAGGAGAAAAATCACTTATTTACAAAATTTTATAACAGAAACTAAGAAAAAACTTTTTTTTTTTTTAACTTTTCACTGGTTTTTGGTTTGTTTAAGATAAAAAACCCCGAGGTGATTAAATACCACCAAAATAAAGCTCTATCTGTCACACAAAAATGATAAAAATGTCATATGGGTGCAGTGTTGCATGACCGCGCAATTGTCATTCAAAGTGTGACAGCGCTGAAAGCTGGAAATTGGCCTGGGCAGGAAGGGGGTAGAAGTGCCCGGTAGGAAGGAAGGGGGTAGAAGTGCCCTGTAGGCAGGAAGGGGGTAGAAGTGCCCGGTAGGCAGGAAGGGGGTAGAAGTGCCCTGTAGGAAGGAAGGGGGTAGAAGTGTCCTGTAGGCAGGAAGGGGGTAGAAGTGCCCTGTAGGCAGGAAGGGGATAGAAGTGCCCTGTAGGCAGGAAGGGGATAGAAGTGTCCTGTAGGCAGGAAGGGGGTAGAATTGCCCGGTAGGCAGGAAGGGGATAGAAGTGTCCTGTAGGCAGGAAGGGGGTAGAAGTGTCCTGTAGGAAGGAAGGGGGTAGAAGTGCCCGGTAGGCAGGAAGGGGGTAGAAATGCCCTGTAGGCAGGAAGGGGGTAGAAGTGCCCGGTAGGCAGGAAGGGGGTAGAAGTGCCCTGTAGGCAGGAAGGCGGTAGAAGTGCCCTGTAGGCAGGAAGGGGGTAGAAGTGTCCGGTAGGCAGGAAGGGGGTAGAAGTGCCCGGTAGGCAAGAAGGGGGTGGAAGTGTCCTGTAGGCAGGAAGGGGGTAGAAGTGCCCGGTAGGCAGGAAGGGGGTGGAAGTGTCCTGTAGGCAGGAAGGGGGTGGAAGTGCCCTGTAGGCAGGAAGGGGGTAGAAGTGCCCGGTAGGCAGGAAGGGGGTAGAAGTGCCCGGTAGGCAGGAAGGGGGTAGAAGTGTCCGGTAGGCAGGAAGGGGGTAGAAGTGCCCTGTAGGCAGGAAGGGGGTAGAAGTGCCCTGTAGGCAGGCAGGGGTAGAAGTGTCCGGTGGGCAGGAAGGGGGTAGAAGTGTCCGGTGGGCAGGAAGGGGGTAGAAGTGCCCGGTAGGCAGGAAGGGGTAGAAGTGTCCGGTAGGCAGGAAGGGGGTAGAAGTGTCCGGTAGGCAGGAAGGGGGTAGAAGTGTCCGGTAGGCAGGAAGGGGGTAGAAGTGTCCGGTAGGCAGGAAGGGGGTAGAAGTGCCCTGTAGGCAGGAAGGGGGTAGAAGTGCCCTGTAGGCAGGAAGGGGTAGAAGTGTCCGGTGGGCAGGAAGGGGGTAGAAGTGTCCGGTGGGCAGGAAGGGGGTAGAAGTGCCCGGTAGGCAGGAAGGGGTAGAAGTGTCCGGTAGGCAGGAAGGGGGTAGAAGTGTCCGGTAGGCAGGAAGGGGGTAGAAGTGTCCGGTAGGCAGGAAGGGGGTAGAAGTGTCCTGTAGGCAGGAAGGGAGTAGAAGTGTCCGGTGGGCAGGAAGGGGTAGAAGTGTCCGGTGGGCAGGAAGGGGGTAGAAGTGTCCTGTAGGCAGGAAGGGGGTAGAAGTGTCCGGTAGGCAGGAAGGGGGTAGAAGTGCCCTGTAGGCAGGAAGGGGGTAGAAGTGTCCGGTAGGCAGGAAGGGGGTAGAAGTGCCCTGTAGGCAGGAAGGGGGTAGAAGTGCCCTGTAGGCAGGAAGGGGGTAGAAGTGCCCTGTAGGCAGGAAGGGAGTAGAAGTGTCCGGTAGGCAGGAAGGGGTAGAAGTGTCCGGTGGGCAGGAAGGGGGTAGAAGTGTCCGGTGGGCAGGAAGGGGTAGAAGTGTCCTGTAGGCAGGAAGGGGGTAGAAGTGTCCGGTAGGCAGGAAGGGGGTAGAAGTGCCCTGTAGGCAGGAAAGGGGTAGAAGTGCCCGGTAGCCAGGAAGGGGGTAGAAGTGTCCGGTGGGCAGGAAGGGGGTAGAAGTGTCCGGTGGGCAGGAAGGGGGTAGAAGTGCCTGGGAGGCAGGAAGGGGGTAGAAGTGTCCTGTAGGCAGGAAGGGGGTAGAAGTGCCCTGTAGGCAGGAAGGGGGTAGAAGTGCCCTGTAGGCAGGAAGGGATAGAAGTGTCCTGTAGGCAGGAAGGGGGTAGAAGTGCCCGGTAGGCAGGAAGGGGGTAGAAGTGCCCTGTAGGCAGGAAGGGGATAGAAGTGCCCTGTAGGCAGGAAGGGGGTAGAGGTGTCCTGTAGGCAGGAAGGGGGTAGAAGTGCCCGGTAGGCAGGAAGGGGGTAGAAGTGCCCTGTAGGCAGGAAGGGGGTAGAAGTGTCCGGTAGGCAGGAAGGGGGTAGAAGTGTCCGGTAGGCAGGAAGGGGGTAGAAGTGCCCTGTAGGCAGGAAGGGGGTAGAAGTGCCCTGTAGGCAGGAAGGGGGTAGAAGTGTCCGGTAGGCAGGAAGGGGGTAGAAGTGTCCGGTAGGCAGGAAGGGGGTAGAAGTGCCCGGTAGGCAGGAAGGGGGTAGAAGTGTCCGGTAGGCAGGAAGGGGGTAGAAGTGTCCGGTAGGCAGGAAGGGGGTAGAAGTGTCCTGTAGGCAGGAAGGGGGTAGAAGTGTCCGGTAGGCAGGAAGGGGGTAGAAGTGCCCTGTAGGCAGGAAGGGGGTAGAAGTGTCCGGTAGGCAGGAAGGGGGTAGAAGTGTCCGGTAGGCAATGGGTTAAAGAAAAAAACTCGGCTGGAAAAGATTTCCCCATTCACTACAGAGACAGTTCGGTGTCCAATCTCGTCTCTTCATTGTCACGTTGATACATTGTGTCGCCAGGTAGGTGCAGCAGCTCTATTGTTCCGGCAGTTGCTAAGCAAGACGTCTAACAGACTCCTGCGCTCCGTCTCTGCTCGCCCCGCCCACTTTGGTGCGTTGGCCGCCGTTGAGTTGTGTTTGCTGAGTCTGGCTGTGTGTAGGACAACATGCTTCACTGTCACTGCTTCCTCCCCCAGAGACATGAGCTGACGGCACAGTAAGTAGGAGATCCGGAGAATGTGAGGGCGCCGAGCGATCGCAGAATGGCGACTTTTACAGATCCCTCCACTGATCATCCGAGTAATACTACATATCAGGATCTGTCATCGATAGCAGAGGTCTGCAAACTGAGGCCAACGGGCGGGTTGGGGCCCTTCTGTTATCCTTTACCCAGCCCTTGGGGAACTATTCCTCCCACTGACACCAATGATGGGGCACTATTCCCTCCACTGACACCAATGATGGGACACTATTCCTTCCACTGACACCAATGATGGGGCACTATTCCTCCCACTGACACCAATGATGGGACACTATTCCTTCCACTGACACCAATGATGGGGCACTATTCCTCCCACTGATACCAATGATGGGGCACTATTCCTCCCACTGACACCAATGATGGGGCACTATTCCTCCCACTGACACCAATGATGGGGCACTATTCCTCCCACTGACACCAATGATGGGGCACTATTCCTCCCACTGACACCAATGATGGGGCACTATTCCTCCCACTGACACCAATGATGGGGCACTATTCCCTCCACTGACACCAATGATGGGACACTATTCCTCCCACTGACACCAATGATGGGGCACTATTCCTCCCACTGACACCAATGATGGGACACTATTCCTTCCACTGATACCAATGATGGGGCACTATTCCTCCCACTGACACCAATGATGGGGCACTATTCCTCCCACTGACACCAATGATGGGACACTATTCCTTCCACTGACACCAATGATAGGACACTATTCCTCACACTGACACCAATGATGGGACACTATTTCTCCCACTGACACCAATGATGGGGCACTATTCCTCCCACTGATACCAATGATGGGGCACTATTCCTCCCACTGATACCAATGATGGGGCACTATTCCTCCCACTGACACCAATGATGGGGCACTATTCCTCCCACTGACACCAATGATGGTGCACTATTCCTCCCACTGACACCAATGATGGGGCACTATTCCTCTCACTGACACCAATGATGGGGCACTATTCCTCTCACTGACACCAATGATGGGGCACTATTCCTCCCACTGATACCAATGATGGGGCACTATTCCTCTCACTGACACCAATGATGGGGCACTGTTCCTCCCACTGACACCAATGATAGGGCACTATTCCTCCCACTGACACCAATGATGGGGCACTATTCCTCCCACTGACACCAATGATGGGGCACTGTTCCTCCCACTGACACCAATGATGGGACACTATTCCTCCCACTGACACCAATGATGGGGCACTATTCCTCCCACTGACACCAATGATGGGGCACTATTCCTCCCACTGACACCAATGATGGGGCACTATTCCTCCCACTGACACCAATGATGGGGCACTATTCCTCCCACTGACACCAATGATGGGGCACTATTCCTCCCACTGACACCAATGATGGGGCACTATTCCTCCCACTGACACCAATGATGGGGCACTATTCCTCCCACTGACACCAATGATGGGGCACTATTCCTCCCACTGACACCAATGATGGGGCACTATTCCTCCCACTGACACCAATGATGGGGCACTATTCCCCCCTCTGATACCAATGATGGGTCACTATTCCCCCCACTGACACCAATGATGGGGCACTATTCCTCCACTGATACCAATGATGGGGCACTATTCCCCCCACTGACACCAATGATGGGGCACTATTCCTCCCACTGATACCAATGATGGGGCACTATTCCTCCCACTGATACCAATGATGGGGCACTATTCCTCCCACTGACACCAATGATGGGGCACTATTCCTCCCACTGACACCAATGATGGGACACTATTCCTCCCACTGATACCAATGATGGGTCACTATTCCCCCCACTGATACCAATGATGGGGCACTATTCCTCCCCCTGACACCAATGATGGGACACTATTCCTCCCACTGATACCAATGATGGGACACTATTCCCCCCACTGACACCAATGATGGGGCACTATTCCTCCCACGGACACCAATGATGGGGCACTATTCCCCCCACTGACACCAATGATGGGGCACTATTCCTCCCACTGATACCAATGATGGGGCACTATTCCTCCCACTGACACCAATGATGGAACACTATTCCTTCCACTTACACCAATGATGGGGCACTATTCCTCTCACTGACACCAATGATGGGGCACTATTCCCCCCACTGATACCAATGATGGGGCACTATTCCTCCCACTGACACCAATGATGGGGCACTATTCCTCTCACTGACACCAATGATGGGGCACTATTCTTCCCACTGACACCAATGATGGGGCACTATTCCTCTCACTGACACCAATGATGGGGCACTATTCCCCCCACTGATACCAATGATGGGGCACTATTCCTCCCACTGACACCAATGATGGGGCACTATTCCTCCCACTGACACCAATGATGGAGCACTATTCCTCTCACTGACACCAATGATGGGGCACTATTCCTCCCACTGACACCAATGATGGGGCACTATTCCTCCCACTGACACCAATGATGAGAGCTAACAAACTTCATGACTATTTATACACAGACAATAATTGCAATTTAAAAAGCTACAGATGTGGGAAATGAACCTTTAATTGCCATTGTACCCCGTGTGTGTCTGTACCAAGGATGAACATTCCGGGGGGCGGAGACTTCTGATCCATTTGGGGGGTGTCTGTTATTAGGATTTAAATTATTTTTATTTTACTAAATTCAATATAATACAAAGAAACATTTCGTATTTACAACCATCACCCAGCTGGTGGCGACTTGAGCTTTATAAAAGATTAGCAACTCTCTAGTGTCACCAGAAAAGCAGCAGAGATCAGATTACACAGACTGCACAGTGCAGCACACAGCCTCTGTGTACAGTCATCTCCATATAACTGACCTATTCCTTTTTTTTTCTCACCCACCTCCTCTCTCCTCTCCTCTCCTCTCCTCTCTCCTCTCCTCTCTTCTCTCTCCTCTCCTTTTCTCTCTTCTCCTCTCTCTCCTCTCCTCTCTTCTCTCTCCTCTCCTTTTCTCTCCTCTTCTCTCTCCTCTCTTCTCTCTCCTCTCTTCTCTCTTCTTTCTTCTCTCTCCTCTCCTCTCTTCTCCTCTCTTCTCTCTCCTTTTCTCTCTTCTCCTCTCTTCTCTCTCCTCTCCTTTCTTCTTTCTCCTCTCTTCTCTCTTCTCTCTCCTCTCCTTTCTTCTCCTCTCTCCCCTCTCCTCTCTTCTCTCTCTTCTCTCTCTTCTCTTATCTCTCCTCTCCTTTCCTCTCCTCGCTTCTCCTCTCCCCTCTCCTCTCTTCTCTCCTCTCTCTACTCTCCTCTCCTCTCTTCTCTTCTCTCTCCTCTCTCTACTCCTCTCTACTCTCCTCTCTCCTCTCTTCTCTCTCCTCTCCTTTTCTCTCCTCTTCTCTCTCCTCTCTTCTCTCTTCTTTCTTCTCTCTCCTTTCCTCTCCTCTCTTCTCCTCTCTTCTCTCTCCTCTCCTTTCTTCTTTCTCCTCTCTCTCCTCTGTTCTCTCTCCTCTCTTCTCTCTCCTCTCCTTTCTTCTCCTCTCTCCCCTCTCCTCTCCTCTCTCTCTTCTCTCTCTTCTCTTATCTCTCCTCTCCTTTCCTCTCCTCGCTTCTCCTCTCCCCTCTCCTCTCTTCTCTTCTCTCCTTTCTCTACTCTCCTCTCTTCTCTCTCCTCTCTTCTCTTCTCTCTCCTCTCCTCTCTCTACTCCTCTCTACTCTCCTCTCTTCTCTTCTCTCTCCTCTCTACTCTCCTCTCTTCTCTCCTCTCTCTACTCTCCTCTCCTCTCCTCTCTTCTCTCTCCTCTCCTCTCTTCTCTCTCCTCACCTCTCTTCTCTCTCCTCTCTCCTCTCACTCTCCTGTCCCCACCTGCACTGACTAGGTACGATGACATTGGGATCCCTGAGGATGAGGATGGTGTGAGGAGGAGGATCTGGGTGAGTACGGTTGGTGATGGGTGGGCAGTGCGGAGACCATATGTATCCCCATCTGGGCCTTCATTTCCGGCAGCCAGGAGGGAACACAGAGCCTGTTATGAGATCTGGAATGCTTCTCTTTACAGTTCATTGCCGCTCCGGCCATAAAAAGTCTGAATATGCCGAGCCGTTCTCCTCCCGCAGCCATAACAGGAGCGGCCTTTCATCTGCTGCAAATGTTTCTCATCCACAATTGTTTGTTTTCATAATTTTCTCTCCCTTTCTATAGAGTGTAACATCGGTTTTTGTTTCTCACCTTCCCGGGTTTCTTTTTTTAGCACCAAATACCAGGAGGAGTAAAAAACACGAATATTCAGGATGGAGAGAGCCGGGAAGTGGCCCCTGAATACTAAAAGCCCCGGACCCCGCATTCACTATATCCTCTCTCCCCGGACCCTGCATTCACTATATCCGATCTCCCCGGACCCCGCATTCACTATATCCGCTCTCCCCGGACCCCGCATTCACTATATCCGCTCTCCCCGGACCCCGCATTCACTATATCCGCTCTCCCCGGACCCCGCATTCACTATATCCGCTCTCCCCGGACCCCGCATTCACTATATCCGCTCTCCCCGGACCCCGCATTCACTATATCCGCTCTCCCCGGACCCCTGCATTCACCATATACGCTCTCCCCGGACCCCGCATTCACTATACCCGCTCTCCCCGGACCCCGCATTCGCTATATCTGGTCTCCCCGGACCCCGCATTCACTATATCCGCTCTCCCCGGACCCCGCATTCACTATATCCGCTCTCCCCGGACCCCGCATTCACTATATCCGCTCTCCCCGGACCCCGCATTCACTATATCCGCTCTCCCCGGACCCTGCATTCACTATATCCGCTCTCCCCGGACCCCTCATTCACTATATCCGCTCTCCCCGGACCCCGCATTCACTATATCCGCTCTCCCCGGACCCCGCATTCACTATATCCGCTCTCCCCGGACCCCACATTCACTATATCTGCTCTCCCCGGACCCCGCATTCACTATATCCGCTCTCCCCGGACCCCGCATTCACTATATCCGCTCTCCCCAGACCCCGCATTCACTATATCCGCTCTCCACGGACCCCGCAATCACTGTATATGGCCCCCCACAGTACACAGAACATGGAAATGTAATTATTTTAGTAAATATAAACTGCTAAATCCCTTTTCTCATCAGCAGTATATAGCAGTCTTGTGACTTCTATCAGTGTCCAGCAGAGCACGGGTTAAAGCTTTTAGGAGGAGTTTTCTTTCTGCTCTAGGAGGATGCAGAACCCCTGACCTCTATCTGGACAGTGCTGATTGGCCCTGTGCTGATCACATGTATTCTCCCAAGAAAGAAAAACTCTCTAGCAATACACACCAAGCTGAGCATGTGCAGAAGGGCTACAGGTTCAACAAGAGGAGGATCAGCCCAAGACAGGCTTGGGCTTGATGTTGGACCCAAATGTGAGTTCGACTCGTACATCGGCTGTTCAGCGAAGACACGAACGATAAGGGCGTTTGGCGGGTTATTCACCCGCCGCGCTCTGCACTGCATTTTGATTGGCCAAAGCACTGCACCAATGCAGTGAAAAACAGCACACAGTTAACCCTTTGATCGCTCCAGATGTTAACCCCGTCCTGCCCAGGTTCATTAGTACAGTGTCAGTGCTTATCAGAATATGGAAACCCCCTTCAACACGGGGGCCCCCAGATCCCGCCCCCCCCATATGAATGAGTATGGGGTACATGGTACCGCTGCTCATTCACAAAAAAAGTGTAGTGTTAAAAAAAACAGGAGACGGTCTTTGACAAGTCCTTTATTAAAAACAAAAATTAAAAAAATGTCTCCCGTAGTGGATCAAACGTCAATCGCAAAAAAACTCTCTAGCAATACACACCAAGCTGAGCATGTGCAAAAGGGCTACAGGTTGTCAACCCGAAAAAAGAAAAAAAACCTGCTCCGCTCTGGACGCCATCTCCCGCTGTCTGACAGCTGTATAGTGATCACAGTTCTTAAATATCTAAGGGGCGGGGTCACCCGGTGCCATCAACGTGTGCCGTGATTAGCCAAAGCATTGCACCTGACATTCTGACACTGCGGGGGGGAGCTGACTTGGTGTCACTGACATCCCCAGTGACACCAATACAGTGATCAGTGCTAATAAAAGGCCCTGACACTGTACTAATAGCAATGTCATCACTGGGTCTATGTACTTCTCTATGCAATGCAGGCAGATCATGGCTGGTGGGAGGGGCCAACAGGGTACTGTACAACGCTTCCTGAAAGAATCCCAGTGCCCTGCCTCACTACTCCTCTCAAGAGCCCTCGGTCATGATGCAAAAAGTGGGCTGGCTCTTGGGAGGAGTCATGCAGATTTTGGAATACTTTGATGGGCGGATGTCATTCTGGAGGAGTGGGTGTTCCCAGGGGGGGGGGGCATTTACATACAGACTGCCCACATGTGATGCCGAGCCTCCATGACTGAAAGAACTGAAATCCAATGAGTGAAAGGGGCGGGGCCAGGGACAGTCAAGCTAGATCAGGGGTCTTCAAACTCCACCCCCCGGGGCCAAGCTGCAAATCTTTAACCAGCCCATTGATGTAAGGGGGGGACTCTGATGGGGTCTGTGATGTAAGGGGGGACTCTGATGGGGTCTGTGATGTAAGGCAGGGACTCTGATGGGGTCTGTGATGTAAGGGGGGACTCTGATGGGGTCTGTGATGTAAAGCGGGGACTCTGATGGGGTCTGTGATGTAAGGGGGGACTCTATTGGGGTCTGTGATGTAAGGGGGGGGACTTTAATGGGGTCTGTGATGTAAAGGGGGACTCTGATGGGGTCTGTAATGTGAGGGGGGACTCTGATGGGGTCTGTGATTTAAGGGGGGACTCTGATGGGGTATGTGATGTAAGGAGGGGACTCTGATGGAGTCTGTGATGTAAGGAGGGGACTCTGATGGAGTCTGTGATGTAAGAGGGGACTCTGATGGAGTCTGTGATGTAAGGGGAGACTCTGATGGGGTCTGTGATGTAAGGGGGGACTCTGATGGGGTATGTGATGTAAGGAGGGGGGGGACTATGATGGGGTCTGTGATGTGAGGGGGGGAATTCTGATGGAGTCTGTGATGTGAGGGGGGAACTCTGATGGGGTCTGTGATGTGAGGGGGGGACTCTGATGGGGTCTTTGATGTAAGGGGGGACTCTGATGGGGTCTGTGATGTGAGGGGGGGGACTTTGATGGGGTCTCTGATGTAAGGAGGGACTCTGATGGGGTCTGTGATGTAAGGGGGGAACTCTGATGGGGTCTGTGATGTAAGGGGGGGGGACTCTGATGGGGTCTGTGATGTGAGGGGGGGACTCTGATGGGGTCTGTGATGTAAGGAGGGACTCTGATGGGGTCTGTGATGTAAGGAGGGACTCTGATGTGGTCTGTGATGTAAAGGGGGGACTCTGATGTGGTCTGTGATGTAAAGGGGGGACTCTGATGGGGCCTCTTATGCGCTGCACACTGCTGCAACAGCAAACCCTTGTGCGAAGCCTCTGGTTGAAGCCGACGCTCTCCAGGGCCCAGGCT